>NW_027326468.1:0-198874 GCF_048164855.1 Canis lupus baileyi
GTACCCTCCCTTCCCCCCACCCCTTTTCCCAGTACAACTCGTTTATATATCAGACGAAAAGCTTCCAATATTTTTTCTCTTTTCCCACCTTAAATACAATATTTTACCACCTCTTCATTTTTTTCTTCCTTTTTTGACTTTCGTATGCCTACAATTACATATGCATTTGTCTTAGATATATTTTTCACTTCTAGATTCCCCTCAACAAACTCAATTCAATTTTGGGAGATATGTGAGATCTTGTTTTGCGCTTTTTGTTTTCTCTGTCTTGTTTTGTTCTACAATGACAGAAGTTAATGCCTTCTGAAACATGACCAGCATGCACCCAGAACCAAGTGGTATAGTGTGCCGGTTCATTCCGTGAGATTATATTCTCTCTTCATTCCCATTCTGGCCCCCTCTTTTTATCTTGTTTATGTTTTGCTGGTCACTGCTGGGGCTTTCTACAAGTATTGCTGGTTTATATACATTTGGGATTGAGCATCTCCTAACACATAGAACTTAATACAATTGGAACTAGGAGTATCACCCTCCAGAACCCCTAGGGTAGACTACATTCTCCCTCCACTACAACTTCTTCACCACCACCAAATCCCCATCCACCCCCTCTTTCTTTCTTTTTCTTGTCTTTTTTTTCCTCTTTTTTTCTCCCCGCCCCCTTTACTTTTGCTTTTTTTTCCCCCTCTCTTTTTCTTTTTTCTTTTTCTTCTTCTTCTTTGAGATTCTTGGCCTTTTACTTTTTACTGCTTTGTTTTAAAATGTGTTTTTCACTTCAGTGGTCCTTTTGTTTTATTTTGTTGTGATCTTTGTTTTCATTTTCTGGTCTCTGACCTCATCAGAATCCTCTAGGGTAAAATTTACTTAGGTCGTGGTTAATACTCTTGACTCAGCCCACTCATACAGCCACTCTGCACTGAGCAAATGACTGGAAGGAAGAACTCACTACAAAAGAAAGAATCAGAAAGAGAACACTCTGCCACAGAGTTCCAGAATATGGATTACAATTCGATGTCAGAAAGCCAATGCAGAAGCACAATTATAAAGCAACTGGTGTATCTGGAAAAAAGCATAATAGATTCAAGAGACTTTATGACTGCAGAATTTAGATCTATTCAGGCCATAATAAAAAATCAATTAAATGAGATGCAATCCAAACTGGAGGTCCTATCAAGGAGGGTTAATGAGGTGAAAGAAAGAGTGCACGAACATGAAGGCTCCTAACTCTGGGAAGCGAACTGGGGGTGGTGGAAGGGGAGGAGGGCGGGGGGTGGGGGTGAATGGGTGACGGGCACTGAGGGGGGCACTTGACGGGATGAGCACTGGGTGTTATTCTGTATGCTGGCAAATTGAACACCAATAAAAAATAAATTTATTATAAAAAAAAGGAAAGAAAGAGTGTGCGACACGGAAGACAAGTTGATGGCAAGGAAGGAAGCAAAGGATAAAAGAGACAGACAATTAAAAGACCGTGAGGAAAGGTTAAGGGAAATAAATGATAACCTCAGAAGGAAGACTCTACATATAATTGGGGTTCCAGAGGGCACTGAGAGAGACAGAGGACCAGAAAGCATATTTGAATAAATCATAGCTGAGAACTTCCCATAGCTGGGAATTTGGGCATGGAAACAGGCATGCAGATCCAGGAGACAGAGAGGCCCCCTCCCCCTCAAAATCAATAAAAACCATTCAGTATCTCGACATTTAATAGTGAAACTTGCAAATTCCAAAGATAAAGAGCAAATCCTTAGAGCAGCGAGAGACAAGGGATTCTTCTTTTTTTTTTTTTTTTATTAAAGTAGTGGGGTTTTTAGTTTATTTTTTTATTTTTTTATTTTTTTATTTTATTTTTTTTTTATGATAGTCACAGAGAGAGAGAGAGAGAGAGAACTAGAGACATAGGCAGAGGGAGAAGCAGGCTCCATGTACCGGGAGCCCGACGTGGGATTCGATCCCGGGTCTCCAGGATCGCGCCCTGGGCCAAAGGCAGGTGCTAAAGTGCCGCGCCACCCAGGGATCCCGAGACAAGGGATTCTTAACTCATATGGGGAGAAATATTAGATTAACAGCAGACATCAACACAGAGCCAGAGCCAGCCCTTTCTGGCCTGCCAGGAAATATTCAGGCTACTAAATGAGCAGAACATGCAGCCAAGAATACTTTATCCGGCAAGGCTCTCATTCAGAATAGGAGGGATAAAGACCTTCCAAGATAGGCAGAAACTGAAAGACTATGTGACCACTGAACCAGCTCTGCAAGAAATATTAAGGAGGCCTCTGTTAAAGAAAGAGGAAGCCCAAAGAAATAATCCACGAAAACAGGGACTGAATAGGTATTGTGATGACACTAAATTCATATCTTTCAGTAGTTACTCTGAGGGTGAATGGGCTAAATGATCCCATCAAAAGACACAGGGTTTCTGACTGGATAAAAGAGCAAGACCCATTTGCTATTTGCTGTTTACAAGAGACTCATTTGAGACCTAAGGACACCTCCAGCCTGAAAATGAGAGGATGGAGAACAATTTACCATTCAAATGGTCCTCAAAGGAAAGCTGGGGTATCACTCATCATACCAGATAAATTAAAGTTTATACCAAAGACTGTAGTAAGAGATGAAGAGGGACACTACATCATACTTAAAGGGTCTATCCAACAAGAAGACCTAACAATCATGAGATGTTTATGCCCCTACTGTGGGAGATGACAAGCATATCAATCAATTCATAACCAAAGGAGAGACAAAATTAGATAATAATACACTACTAGTAGGAGACTTCAACGTGGCACTTTCTGCAAATGACAGATGTACAAAGCACAACATCACCAAAGAAACAAGGGCCTTGAATCATACATTGGACGGCATGGATTTCACAGATATATACAGAACTTTCCATCCGAACTCAAATGAATACACATTCCTCTCAAGCGCACATGGAACTTTATCCAGAATAGACCACAGGCTGGGTCACAAATCAGGTCTCTACCAATACCAAAAGATTGGGGTCGTCCCCAGGATATTTTCAGAGTATATAATGCTTTGAAAGTAGAGCTCAATCACAAGAAGAAATTTGGAAGAAACTCAAAACACGTGGAGGTTAAAGAGCATCCTATTAAAAGAGGAATGGGTCAACCAGGAACTTAGAGAAGAATTACAAAGATTCATGGAAACTAATGAAAATGAAGATACAACTGTTCGAAATCTCTGGAATACGGCAGAAGCAGTCCTAAAAGGGAAATACATTGCAACACAAGGCTCCCTCAAAAAACTGGAAAAAACTCAAATACACAAACTAACCTTGCACCTAAAGGAACCGGAGGAAGAACAGCAAATAAAACATACACTAAGCAGAATAAGAGAGTTAATAAAGATTTGAGCAGAGCTCAAGGAAATAGAGACCAGAAGAACTGTAGAAAAGATCAACAACACCAGGACTTGGTTCTTTGAAAGAATTCATGAGATAGATAAACTATTAGCCAGCCTTATTAAAAAGAAAAGAGAATAGACTCAAACTAATAAAATCATGAATTAAATAGGAGAGATCACCACCAATACCAAGGAAATACAAATGATTTTAAAAACATATTATGAGCAGCTATACGCCATTAAATTAGGAAATCTAGAAGAAATGGACGCCCTTCTGGGAAACCACAAATTACTAAAACTGGAAAAGGAAGAAATAGAAAGCCTGAACAGGCCAATAACCAAGGAGGAAACGGAAGCAGTCATCAAAAACCTCCCAAGACACAAAAGTCCAAGGCCAGGTGGCTTCCCAGCGGAATTCTATCAAACGATTAAAGAAGAAATTATACCTATTCTACTAAAGATATTCCAAAAGATAGAAAGGGACGGAATACTTCCAAGCTCGATCTATGAGGCCAGCATCACCTTAATTCCAAAACCAGACAAAGACCCCACCAAAAAGGAGATTTATAGACCAATATCCCTGATGAACACAGGTGCAAAAATTCGCAACAAGATCCTAACTAGCCAATAGGATTCAACTAATACATTAAGAAGATGACTCACCATGACCAAGTAGGATTTATCCCCAGGATGCAAGGCTGGTTCGACATCGGCAAAACAATCAATGTGATAGATCATATCAACAAGAGAAAAAACAAGAACCATATGATCCTCTCAATACATGTAGAGAAAACATTTGACAAAATATAGCATCCATTCCTGATCAAAACTCTTCAGAGTGTAGGGATAGAGGGAACATTCATCAGCATCTTAAAAGCCATCTACAAAAAGCCCACAGCAAATATCATTCTCAGTGGGAAACACTGGGAGCCTTTCCCCTACGATGTCGACAGGGAAGTCCACTCTCACCACTGCTATTCAACGTGGTACTAGGGCAGCCCTGGTGGCCCAGCGTTTTGGCGCTGCCTTTAGCCCCGGGTGTGATCTTGGAAACCCGGGATCCAGTCTGACGTCAGGCTCCCTGCATGGAGCCTGCTTCTCCTTCTGCCTGTGTCTCTGCCTCTTTCTCTCTCTGTCTGTCTCATGAATAAATAAATAAATTCTTTCAAAAAAAAAAAAAAAAGAACGTGGAAACACAACAACAACAACATGGTACTAGAAGTCCCAGCCTTAGCAAATCAGACAACAAAAAGGTGTAAAAGGCATTCAGACTGGCAAAGAACAAGTCAAACTCTCACTCTAAGGAGATGACATGATACTGTACACAGAAAACCCAAAAGACTCCACCCCAAGATTGCTAGAACTGATACAGCAATTTGGCAGAGTGGCAGGATACAAAATCAAAGCCCAGAAGTCAGTGACCTTTCTATACACTAACAATGAGACTGAAGAAAGAGAAATTAAGGAGTCAATCCCATTGACAATTGCATCCAAAAGCATAAGATACCTAGGAAGAAACCGAACCAAAGAGGGAAAGGATCTATACCCTGAACACTACAGAACACTTCTGAAATAAATAGAGGAAGACACAAAGAAGATAGAAAAATATTCCATGCTCATGGAGTGGAAGAATTAATATTGTGAAAATGTCAGTGCTACCCAGGGCAATTTACGTGTTCAATGCAATCCCTATCAAAATACCATGGACTTTCTTCAGAGAGTTGGAAGAAACCATCTTCAGATTTGTGTGGAATCACAAAAGACCCCGAATAGCCAGGGGAATATTAAAGAAGAAAACCATAGCTGGGGGCATCACACTGCCAGATGTCATGTTGTACTACAAAGCTGTGGTCATCAAGACAGTGTGGTACTGGCACAAAAACAGACACATAGATCAATGGAACAGAACAGAGAATCCAGAAGTGGACCCTCAACTTTATGCTCAACTAATATTCGACAAAGGAGGAAGGAGTACCCACTGAAAAAAACAGTCTCCTCAATCAAAGGTGCTGGAAAAATTGGATATCCACATGCATAAGAATGAAACTGGACCACTCTCTTGCACCATACACAAAGATAAACACAAAATGGATGAAAGATCTAAATGTGAGACAAGAGTCCATCAAAATCCTAGAGGAGAACACAGGCAACACACTTTTTGAACTCGGCCACAGTACCTTCTTTCAAGATACATCCACGAAGGCAGAAGAATCAAAAGCAAAAATGAACTAGTGGTACTTCATCAAGATAAGAAGGTTTTGCACAGCAAAGGATACAGTCAACCTTGATACCAGTCAAAACTAAAAGACAACCTACAGTATGGGAGAAGATAATTGCAAATGACGTATCAGATAAAGGGCTAGTATCCAAGATCTATAAAGAATTTATTTAACTCAACAGCAAAGAAACAAACAATCTAATCATGAAATGGGCAAAAGACATGAACAGAAATCTCACAGAGGAAGACATAGACATGGCCAAAGGGCACACGAGAAAATGCTCCGCCATCACTTGCCATCAGGGACATACAAATCAAACCCACAATGAGATGCCACCTCACACCGGTGAGAATGGGGAAAATTAACAAGGCAGGAAACCACAAATGTTGGAGACGATGTGGAGAAAGGGGAACCCTCTTGCACTGCTGGTGAGGATGTGAACTGGTGCAGCCACTCTGGAAAACTGTGTGGAGGTTCCTCAAAGAGTTAAAAATAGATCTGCCCTACCACCCAGCAATTGCACTGTTGGGGATTTCCCCCAAAGGTACAGATGCAGTGAAAAGCGGGGACACGTGCACCCCGATGTGTCTAGCAGCAATGTCCACAACAGCCAAACTGTGGAAGGATCCTCGGTGTCCATCGAAAGATGAATGGATAAAGAAGATGTAGTTTATGTATACAATGGAATATTACTCAGCCATTAGAAATGACAAATACCCACTATTTGCTTTAACGTGGATGGAACTGGAGGGTATTATGCTGAGTGAAGTAAGTCAATTGTAGAAGGACAAACATTATATATTCTCATTCATTTGGGGATCGTAAATAATAGTGAAAGGGAATAGAAGGGAAGGGAGAAGAAATGTGTGGCAAATATCAGAAAGGGAGACAGAACATAAAGACTTCTAACTCTGCGAAACGAACTAGGGGTGGTGGAAGGGAGGAGGGCGGGGGGTGGGGGTGAATGGGTGACGGGCACTGACAGGGACACCTGACGGGATGAGCACTGGGTGCTATTCTGTAAGTTGGCAAATTGAACCGATAAAAAACGATAAAAACTGATAAAAAATAAATTTATTATATATAAAAAAGGAATATTACTCAGCCATTAAAAACGACAGATTACCCACCATTTGCTTCGACGTGGATGGAACTGGAAGGTATTATGCTGAGTGACTTAAGTCAATCGGAGAAGGACAAACATTATATGGTCTCATTCATTTGGGGGAATATAAAAAATAGTGAAAGGGAATAGAGGGTAAAGGAGGAAAAGTGAGTGGGAAATATCGGAAAGGGAGACAGAACATAAAGACTCCTAATTCTGGGAAACAAACTACGGGTGGTGAAAGGGGATGAGGGCGGGGCGTGGGGGTGAATGGGTGACGGGTACTGCTGGGGGGCACTTGACGGGATGAGCACTGGGTGTTGTTTTGTATGTTGGTAAATTTAACACCAATAAAAAATAAATTTATTATAAAAAAAAAAGACAATGTGATAATGCACAAAAACAGACACATAGATCAATGGAACAGAATAGGGAATCCAGAAATGGACCCTCAAACTAGGGTCAACTAATGTTCGACAAAGCAGGAAAGACTATCCACTTGAAAACGGACAGTCTCTTCAATAAATGGTGCTGTGAAAATTGGACAGCTTGTGCAGAAAAATGAAACTGGACCCTTCTCTTCCACCACACACAAGGATACATTCAAAATGGATGAAAGATCTATATGTGAGACAAGGATCCATCAAAATCCTAGAGGAGAACACAGCCAACACCCTTTAGGGTGTTGCAAGAAGTTGCAAGAACTTGGCCACAGGACCTTCTTGCAAGATACACCTATGAAGGCAAGGGAAACAAAAGCAAAAATGAACTCTTGGGACTTCATCAAGATAAAAAGCTTTTGCACAGCAAAAGAAACAGTCAACAAAACTAAAAGACAACCTACCGCATGGGAGAAGCTATTTGCAAATGACAGATAAAGGGAGGTATCCAAGATCTGTGAGGAAGTTATTAAACTCAACACCCAAGAAACAAACAATCCAGTCATGAAATGGGCAGAAGACAAGAACAGACGTCTCTCCATAGAATACTTACACATGGCCAACAAGCACATGAGAAAATGCTCTGCATCGCTTGCCATCAGGGAAATACAAATCAAAACCACAATGAGTTATCACCTGACACCCGTGAGAGTGGCAAAAATTAACAGGACAGGTAAAAACAAATGTTGGCAAGGATGTGGATAAAGGGGAACCCTCTTGCCCTGTTGGTGGGAGTGTGAACTGGTACAGCCCCTCTTTGAAACTGTGTGGACATTCCTCAAAGAGTTAAAAATAGATTTACCCTACGACCCAGCAATAGCACTACAGAGGATTTATCCCAAAGATACAGATGCAGTGAAAAGCAGTGAAAAGCCGAGACACCTATACCCCAATGTTTATAGCAGCAATACCTGTAACAGCCAAACTGTGGAAGGAGCCTCCGTGTCCACTGAATAAATGAATGAATGAATAAAGAAGATGTGGTATATCTATATATATATACAATGGATTATTATTCAGCCATTTGAAACGACAAATACCCATCATTTGCTTTGATGTGGATGGAACCGGAGGGTATTATGCCGAGTGATGTAAGTCAGTCAGGGAAGGACAATCATTGTATCGTTCCACTCATACAGGGAATATAAAAATTCTTGAAAGGGATTATAGGGAAAAGGAGAGAAAATGAGTGGGAAAAAATCAGAGAAGGTGACAAAACATGAGAGACTCCTAACTCTGGGAAACAAACAAGGGGTAGTGGAAGGGGAGGTGGGTGGGGGGATACAGTGACTGGGTGACACGCACGGAGAGGGGCACTTGACAGGATGAGCCCTGGGTGTTATAGTATATTTTGGGAAATTGAACACCATTAAAAAATATAAAGAATACCATATATGTTAATATTATTGAATTTATTATTTTAAAGATTTATTTATTTACTCATGAGAGACACACAGAGAGAGGCAGAGACACAGGCAGAGGGAGAAGCAGGCTCCACGCAGGAAGCCCGACGTGGGACTCGATCCCGGCACTCCAGGATCACACCCCAGGCTGCAGGCGGCGCTAAACCGCTGCACCACCGGGGCTGCCCAATTATATTGAATTGAAATAAAACATGTTTAAAATTTCCTTTGGGATTCCCCCTATCTCTACACCCCCTCCCCTTATAGATTCACGTTGGCAATCATCTCCCAAGCATTGGACCCACATCTGAAGGGTCTCATGACACGGGTTTTACTAGACAGTAATAATCGACCTTTTTCTAACAATAGCTAGCACCCTGAAGGGCCTTGAAACTTTTCTTCCAAAATTCCCTAGAGAATTGTGCTATCCCTAACCCTCTTCCAACTTAGAAGTATATAATGGGGAGAGGAGGGGCACTGCTCATGATCCCAGTGCAGCTCTTTCTGCCCGTGGGTCCTGTCCTCGGGCTTCAACTAACCCACCTGTTGCATCAAAGACATCTCAATGATTCTTTCTTGGCCCTTGGCCCTAACATCTTTCTGACATCATACGGACCGTGGCGTTCTACGAAACTTCAGTTCTAGTGAAAATAGCATCGCGTCGTTTTAAACAAACAGGCCAGAGCATCCCTAGTTAAAACTGGCTGTACTCTGGCCAAGGTCCCAACACTCCCCACTGCAGGCAAAGAGAACCCTTACAAGCCAAAACGCAGCAGCAAAGTGCATGCAGCACACACCAGAGACACACGCTGGAGTCATAGGCCCTGGGCATTACATGACCTCTTCTTCATAAACCCATTACTCTCAGGAGCAAGAACACAATGGGCTTTCCTAACACATAGAAGAAGACAGAGACCTAGACAAAATGCCAAGATGGAGGAATTCATCCCAAAAGAAAGAACAAGAAAAGGTCATGGCCAGGGATCTGAGACATATATGTTATAACCCTGATCCAGAATTTAAAGCAACAGTCATAATAACATACTAGCTGGGCTTGAGAAAAGCATGGAAGACATCAGGGAAGCCCTTCCCACAGAGAAAAAAAAGAGTTACAAACTAGTCAGGCCAAAATGAAAAATGCAATAATGGAGAGTCAAAACCAACTAGAGTCAGTGGCCATAAGCATGGAGTAAACAGAGGAATGTTTAAGTGATATAGAAGACAGAATAAGGGAAAATAATGAAACTGAAAAGAAGAAGAAGAGAAAACTCATGGGTCAAAGACGGAGACTTAGAGAACACAGGGACGCCATGGAACAAAATAACACCCATACCAAAGGGGGCACTTAAGAAGAAGAAGAGAGCAAAGGGAGCAGAAGATTTATTTGGGGAAGTCATAGCTGAAAATGTCCCTAATCTGGGGGAGGAAACAGATATCCAGATCCAGGAGGCCCAGAAAACTCCCATCAAAATCAACAAAAATAGACCAACCCCGAGACATATTGTAATTAAGTTTGCAAGATGTCCCAATTAAAAAAAAAAAAATCCTAAAAGCAGCAGGGCAAAAGAAGTCCCTAACTTATAAGGGAAGACCCATAAGGCTATCTGCAGATCTGTCCATTGAAACTTGGCAAGCCAGAAGGGAGTGCCATGGTGTACTCAATGTACTGCAGGGGAAATATCTGCAGCCAAGAATACTCTATCCAGCAAGGCAATCATTCAAATCATTCAGAATAGAAGGAGAGATAGTTTCCCAGAGAACCAAAGACGAAAGAGGTTTGCCAGAATTATTAAAGAGGACTCCTTGAGTGAAAAGAAAAGACTGAAAGTGACAGACTGCAGAGGAACGGAGAGACTCTCCAGACACAGGGACAAAACAAGTGATAAAAAGACACTAAATTCATATCTATCACGAATCATGCTGAATGTAAATGGACTAACTGTTCCAAACAAAAGACATAGGGTATCAGAACCAAGAAGAAATAAGACTCATGCGGCAGCCCGTGTGGCTCAGTGGTTTAGCGCCACCTTTGGCCCAGGGCATGATCCTGGAGACCTGGGTTCGAGTCCCACGTCGGGCTTCCTGCATGGAGCCTGCTTCTCCCTCTGCCTGTGTCTCTGCAACTCTCTCTGCGTCTCTCTCTCTCTCTCTTTTTTTTCTCTCTGTGCCTTCATGAATAAATAAGTAAAATCTTTTAAAAAAAGAAAAAAAAAAAAAACAGAAGAAGGAAGACTCATCAATATGCTGTCTACAAGAGATTTGTTTGAGACCTAAGGATACCTCCCCAGTGTCTTTACAGTGAGGGAGCAGAGGACCCTTTTTTCATGCTAACACACATGAGAAGAAAGCCAGAGTTGCTATACGTAGATCAGACAAACTAGGTTTTAAACCCAAGACTAGCAAGAGATGAAGAAGGACACTATGTCATAACTAAGCGGTCTATTCCCCCAGAAGATCTAACAATTGCAAATACTTATGCCTCCAACTTGGAAGCAGCACCCAAACATGTAACAATTAACAACAAACATAAAGGAACTCATTGCTAATTATACCACAATAGGAGGAGACCCTAATGCCTCCACTCATTTCAATGGACAGACCACCTAAGCAGAAGTTCAACAAGGAAATGAGGACTTTAAATGACCAGGGGGACTTCACAAACCTGTTCAGAGCATTTCACCCTGAAGCAGCAGAATACACATTCTTTTCTAGTGCACATGGAATATTCTCCAGAATGGATCACATAGTGGGTCACAAATCAGTCCTCTACAAGCAGAAAAAATTGAGATCACACCAGGCATATTTTCAGACCATGACCACAAGAAAAAAGAAATACATGGATATCAAAAAACATCCTACTAAAGAATGAATGGGTGAACCAGGAAATTGAAGACAAAATTAAAAAGTCCATGGAAGCAAATGAAAATGAAAATTCGAGAGCCCCAAACCTTTGGGATGCTGCAGAGGTAGTGCTAAGGGGGAAGGATATAGCAATACAGACCTTCCTCAAGAAGCAAGAAAAGTCATAAATGCTTAGTCGAAAACCTAACCTTACACATAAAGGAGGGGGTGGGGGCTGGAGAGAAGACAAAAAGTGAAGCCTAGAGTCAACATAAGTAAGAAAATAATAAAGATTAGAGCAGAAATAAAGGGTCAAGGAACTAAAATAACGATAGCACAGATCAATGAAACCAGGAGCTGGCTCTTTGAAGGAACTAATAAAACTGATAAACCCCTAGCCACTTATCAAAGGAAAAGAGAAAGGATCCAAATAAATATCATCATGAACAAAAGAGGAGAGATCACAACCAACACCACAGAAATACACACAAATGTAAGAGAATTTTGTGAGAATTTTACATCAGCGACCTGGACAACCTGGAAAAAATGGACAAATTCCTAGAAACATACAGACTATGAACCCTGAAACAGGAAGACACAGAAAGATTGAAGAGATGCATAATCTGCAGGGAAATTGAATCAGTAATCAAAAATCTCCCAACAAACAAAAGTCCTGGGGCAGATGGGTTCCCAGGGGAATTCTACCAGATATTAATGGAAGAGATAATGCTTATTCTTCTCAGACTGTTCCAAACTCATTCAAGGAGGCCAGCGTTAGCTTGATACCCAAACCAGACAAAGACCCTGTAAAAAGAAGAAGAACCAAAGGCCAATATCCCTGATGAACAGGGATGCAAAAATTCTCAACAAGATACTAGCAAATAAAATTCAACAGTACAAAAAAAAAAAAATCCACAGTACACTAAAAGAGTCATTCACCATGATAAAGTGGGGCTTATTCCTGGGTTGCAGGGTTGGTTCAATATTTCAAAATCGATCAACATGATACGCCACTTTAATAAAAGATAGGATAAGGACTATATGGTTCCCTCAGTAGATGCATCTATTCTTGATAAAAAAACCCTCTAGAAAGTGGGGATAGAGGGAACATACCGCATCATCATAAAGGCCGTTTAGGAAAGACTCACAGCTAATGTCATCCTCGGTGGGGAGAAACCAAGAGCTTTTCCTCTATGGTCAGGAATAAGACAGGAATGTCCACTCTCACCACAGTTATTTAATGTAGGACCAGAAGTCATAGTCACAACAACAACAAAACACAAAGAAATAAAAGACTTCCAAATCATCAAGGAAGAAGTCAAACCTCCACTATTCACAGGTGGCATGATACTCTATGTAGAAAACCTAAAAGACTCCTCCAAACAATTCCCACAACTAATACCTGAGTTCAGTAAAGTTGCAGGATACAAAATCAATGTATAGAAGTCTGTTGCACTTCTATACCCCAATAATGAGGCAGCAGAGAGAGAAACCAAGAAATCAGTTCCACTTACAATTGCACCAAAACCCATAAGACACCTAGGGACAAACCTAACCAAAGAGGTAGACGATCTGTACTCTGAAAACTATAAAGCACTAATGAAAGAAATTGAAGATGACACAAGGAAATGGAAAAAGATTCCATGTTCATGGATCTGAAGAACAAATATTGTAAAAATGTCTGTACTACCGAAAGCAATCTACACATTCAATGCAATCCCATGGACATTTTTCACAGACCTGGAACAAACAACCCTAAAATTTGCATGGAACCAGAAAACACCCTGACATAGCCGGAGGAGTGTTAAAAAAGGAAACCAATCCTGGAGGCATCACAATTCCAGTCTTCAAACTATATTATAAAGCTGTAGTCATCATCAAAAGGATATGGTACTGGCACAAAAATTGCCACACAGATCAGTGGAACACAATGGAGAACCCAGGAATAGAACCACCAGTATATGTCCAACTAATCTTCAACAAAGCAGGAAAGAATACCCAGTGGAAAAAAGGCAGTCTCTTCAATAAGTGATGCTGGGAAAACTGGACAGCCACGTGCAAAAGAATGACACTGGACCCCTCTCTTACATCATACAGAAAAATAAATTTAAAAATGTTTGGAAGACCTAAACCTGAGATAAGAAATCATCAGAATCCTAGAGGAGAACACAGGCAGCAACCTCTTGGACTTCAGTGGTAGCAACTTCTTACCAGACACGTCGCCAGGGGAAAGGGAAACAAGAGCAAAAATTAAGTTTTGGAACTTCATCAAGATAAAAAGCTTCTGCACAACAAAGGAAACATTCAACAAAACTGAAAGGTGGCCTACAGAATGGGAGAAGATATTTGCAAATGACATATCCGATAAAGAGTTAGTACCCAAGAGTCTCTGAAGGATTTATTAAACTCAGCCTCCCCCAAAACAAATAATCCAGTTGAGAAATGGGTAGAAGATGTGAATAGACATTTTTCCAAACATATCTTTCCATCAAACACATGAAAACGTGTTCAATATCATTCATCCTCATGGAAATGCAAATCAAAACAGGATACAACTCCTGTTTTTTTTTTATCCACAGATAAAACAAACAGGATACAACTCCTGTTTGTTTTATCCTGTGGATAAAACTCCAGTGAGATATCACCTCACACCTGTCAGAATGACTAAAATCAACAACACAGGAAACAAGACATGTTGGCCAGGGTGCTGAAAAAGGGGAACTCTCTCACACTGTTGGTATGAATGCAAACTGGTGCAACCACTCTGGAAAACTTAGTAGGAGGTTCCTCAAAAAGTTAAAAATAGAACTACACTACTACCCAGCAATTGCACTACTGGGTATTTACTTACCCATAGTATACAAAAAATACAGATATGAGATGGTACATGCAGCATTATCAACAATAGCCAAACTACGGAGAGAGCCCAAGTTTCTATCAACTGATGATTGGATAAAGAAGATGCGATATACAATTTTATATGCATATAGGTATATATATGATGTACTTATATAATATGTACTTATTACATATATGTATAGACATAATGGAATGCTGTGGAATATTACTCAGCCATCAAAGAGGACGAAATCTTGCGATGCGCTAGAACGTGGATGGAGCGAGCTAGAAGGTATTATGCTAAGTGAAATAAGTCAGTCAGAAGAAGGAGAAATATGATTTTACTCATATGTGGAATCTCAGAAACAAAACAGAGAAACATAGGAGAAGGAGGAAAAAGAGAGAGAGAGAGAGAGAGATTGTAAAACAGACCCTTACCCACAAAGAATAAACTGAGGGTTGCTGGAAGGGTGGTGGACAGGGGGATGGATTAAATGGGTCATCGGTGACCAGGAGGGCACTTGTTGTGATGAGCACTGGGTGCTGTATGGAAGTGATGAAACACTAAATTCTTCACCTGAAACTAATATTAACCTGTATGTTAACTAAATGGAATTTAAATACTAACTTGAGAGACAAAAAATAATTAAAATTTTAATTTTATTTGAAAGAAAGAAGAGAAAAAAGAAAAAGAAGAGAAGAGAACAGAAAAGCAATCAAGTACCCTGAGACATAATTTCTGACTCATCAGACTGGCAGAATTTGAAAAGCCCGAGAACATAGTAATTTTCCAAGGCTGTGGGGAAACAGGCACTGTCAAATACTCCTGGTGGAGATGCAAAACGGAGTGGAATCTGATGGTACATAGGCATTTACCCTTTGACCTAATGATTCCATTTCTGGAAATTCACCCTGAAGATTTACCTCCCAAAGTGCCAGCCATTATTCAACACAGCATTGTTTGTACAGGTCATGCAGTCTGTGCAGTGATGAAGTGCAATGAGGAGTCTGTCCCTGATTAGGAGTTATTTCCAGGATATATTACAAACCAAAAAATAGTGCCAGAACATCCGCAGTATGCTACCTTTGGTGTAAGAAAGAAAGGAAAGGAAATATGCGTGAGAGTGTGTATTTTTTGCCAAAGGAAACACAAAAATCACCAAAGCAAGCATAATCGTGGGTGAAAATGGACTCAAAGCATATCCCCACAATTACTTATTAATTACAGCAGAGAAATGCTAGCTGTAATGTGGAGCACCAATGGGCACAGCCATAGCCAAATGATGGACATTCGTTCACTCCTGAGAAATGAAACGTGCACCACAAGGATACAACATCATTTCTGTGATAAGGGTGCCAAGATTTCATAACTTCATCTAATTGTCAAGAAACATCATGCAAACTCAAATTTGTGGACTTTCTACCAATTAACGTTCTACTAAATAACCGATGGACAAATCTTGAGTACCTTTTGGACACAGCAGCTGAGTGCTATGCATATTTCTGGATGGCAGCTTGCAACGGGGAAGGGGGGTGGCATGATGTAGAGCATATCATTTGGACTGATGGAGTTTTGGACTATAGGTGAAGTTTGATGGGGTGAGGTCCAGAGCCGGCGACCAAGAAAGAATTCATATAGGCATACATACATATACCTGGGAACTGGGAAGGATTTGGGGCTACAGTGTACTCTCTAAGGAATTTTGGAAGCAAGGTCTCCAGGGCCTTGAGGGTGCTAGCTATTGTTGGGAAAAGGAATTCTAGAAATTCACCCTGAAGATTTACCTCCCAAAGTTTATTACCACCTAATAAAACCTGAGTCATGAGACCCTTCAGATGGATATCAGTGGGCCATGTGCTTGGGGGATGATTGCCAACACATATCTTGGGGGTTTAGAGATAAAAGAAATTTCTAGAGAAATTTTAATATTTTAGACTGTAGACTCACAGGGTCCTGGGGGTTGGGCTATGATTGCCTTTTGTCCTTAACAAAGGATTAACATTGAGGCAATTGAGTCCTTAGAAGGAATGTCCCTCTGCCTGTTTCAAGGACTTGTCAATGTGCTGCCCCTGGCTTGTGCTTTGTCCTCAGTTAGTCATCTGTTCCCCCATCAGGACTGCTAGAGATATTTGAATATGAATTAGCCTGTATCAGATCAATGTTAACTTTTCTGAATTTAATCACTGAATTATATAACAGAACATCATTTATCTTGGGAAATGCGTACTAAAATATTGGGAGGGGGGCAAAAAGCATGATATACACAACTTATTAAGAAATGTTTCCATGGGAAATTTTTCATTATATGTACATCGACATGGAGGTAAGCACAAATGCAACTGCATCAAGATATGTACAGTTTTTGAAGCTGGATGAGGGTAAGGCCATAAGCATGGCTCCTGCACCGGTTTAGAGAGCACAAACTTTACAACTGTAGGTGTCTTAGCTGTGTTCTTAACTTAGCTCCACGTTCTGTTTTGTTCCCTCCTTAATTATGCTCTGCGTACCTCTTAACCTCATGCATAATCAATTGTTCACTTTGCCTTTTCCACTGCTGCTCCCTCTATATCCGCTGATTGTAGAAACCTACTGGGGACCGGATGGATGATACCATTTGTCTCAAGATTATCTGACATACAATTACCTGATTGTCGGAGAAGGGCTAACATAATATGGTCTCATTCATTTGGGGACTATAAAAAATAGTGAAAGGGAATAAAGGACAAAGGAGAGAAAATGAGTGGGAAATATCAGTGACAGAACATGAGAGACTCCTAACTCTGGGAAACGAACAAGAGGTGATGGAAAAGGAGGTGGGTGGAGGATTGGGGTGACTGGGTGACGGGCACTGAGGGAGGCACTTGCTGGGATGAGCGGGATGAGCACTGGGGGTTATGCTCTATGTTGGCATATTGAACTCCAATTAAAAAAAAAAATTAAACCCACAGCAAATATCATTCTCCATGGGGAAACACTGAGAGCCTTTCCCGTAAGATCAGGAACACGACAGGGAAGTCCACTTATGGAGGCCGAGAAAAATAAGACTACCATAGCGTTGACATAAGTGCAGCCATTTTACCTCTGGCAGCCATCTCAGGCCCCTGGATGAGTAAACAACTGCGGCCTGTAGCCCAAGTTGGTTCCAAGAAAAACTGCAGACATTGCCCTTAGCGGAAAGTCCCATATCGGAATGAGGACCTAACATCTTGAGAAACTCCCCCACCCTTACTGAAAATCCCCTAGACCAGCCCATAAAAATCCAGCTGTAACCCACCTCAGAGTCCAAGTCCCTGCTCCGAGTGACGGGTACACTTGGACCCAAGCTCCAGCTTGCTAATAAACCCTCGTGTGCTTGCATCGGTGTTGGCTCCTTGGTGGTTTCTCGGATTGGCAATCTTGGGCACAACACACTCTCACCACTGCTGTTCAACATAGTACTAAAAGTCCTAGCCTCAGCAATCAGAAAACAAAAAGACCTTGAAGGCAATCAAATTGGCAAAGAAGAAGTCAAACTCTCACTCTAAGCAGATGACATGATACTGTAGGCAGAAAACCCAAAAGACTCCACCCCAAGATTGCTAGAACTCCTACAGCAATTCGGCAGTGTGACAGGATACAAAATTAATGCCCAGAAGTCAGTGGCCTTTCTATACACTAACAATGAGACTGAAGAAAGAGAAATTAAGGAGTCAATCCCATTGACAATTGCACCCAAAAGCATAAGATACCTAGGAAGAAACCGAACCAAAGAGGGAAGGGATCTATACCCTAAACACTACAGAACACTTCTGAAATAAATGGAGGGAGACACAAAGAAGATGGAAAAATATTCCGTGCTCATGGAGTGGAAGAATTAATATTGTGAAAGTGTCAATGCTACCCAGGGCAATTTACGTGTTCAATGCAATCCCTATCAAAATACCATGGACTTTCTTCAGAGAGTTGGAAGAAACCATCTTCAGATTTGTGTGGAATCAGAAAAGACCCTGAATAGCCAGGGGAGTATTAAAAAAGAAAACCAGAGCTGGGGGCACCAAAATGCCACATTTCAAGTTGTACCACGAAGCTGTGGTCATCAAGACAGTGTGGTACTGGCACAAAAACAGACACATAGATCAATGGAACAGAACAGAGTATCCAGAAATGGGCCCTCAACTCTATGGTCCACTAATATTCGACAAAGCAGGAAAGACTATCCACTGGAAAAAAGACGGTCTCTTCAATAAATGGTGCTGGGAAACTGGACAGCCACACACAGAAGAGAGAAACTGGACCCTTCTCTTCCACCACACACAAAGATACACTCAAAATGAGTGAAAGATCTAAATGTGAGACAAGAATCCATCAAAATCCTGGAGGAGAACACAGGCAACACCCTTTTTGAACTTGGCCACAGCAACTTCTTTCAAGATACATCCATGAAGGCAAGGGAAACAAAAGCAAAAATGAATTATTGGGACTTCATCAAGATAGAAAGCTTCTTCACAGCAAAAGAAGCCATCAACAAAACTAAAAGACAACCAACAGCGTGGGAGAAGATATTTGCAAATGACGTTATCAGATGAAGGGCTAGTATCCAAGATCTATAAAGATCTTATTAAACTCAACACCCAAACAACCCAGTCATGAAAAGGGCAGAAGACGTGAACAGACATTTCTCCACAGAAGACCTACACATGGCCAACAAAGCACATGAGAAAATGCTCCGCATCACTGGCCATCGGGGAATACAAATCAAAACTACAACCTTACACCAGTGAGACTGGGGAAAATTAACAAGACAGGAAACAACAAATGTTGGAGAGGATGTGGAAAAAAGGGAACCCTCTTGCACTGTTGGTGGGAATGTGAACTGGTGTAGCCACTCTGGAAAACTCTGTGGAGGTTCCTCAAAGAGGTAAAAATAGAGCTACCCTACAACCCAGCAATGCACTGCTGGGGATTTACCCCAAAGATACAGATGCAGTGAAACAGCAGACACCTGCCCAATGTTGATAGCAGCAATGTCACAATAGTCAAACTGTGGAAGGAACCTCGGTGTCCATCAAAGGATAAGTGGATTAAGAAGATGTGGTGTACGTATACAACCGAATATTACTCAGCCATTAGAAACGACAAATACCCACCATTTGCTTCAGTGTGGATGGAACCGTTCGGTATTATGCTGAGTGAAATAAGTCAGTCGGAGAAGGACAGTCATTATATGGTCTCATTCATTTGGGGAATGTAAAAAATAGTGAAGGGGAATAAAGGGGAAAGGAGAGAAAATGAGTGAAAATATCAGTGAGGGTGACAAACCACGAGAGACACAGAACTCTGGGAAATGAACAAGGGGTAGTGGAAAGGGAGGTGGGTGGCGGGGGGCGGGGGGGTTGTGTGTGACTTGGTGAAAGGCACTGCGGGGGGCACTTGATGGGATGAGCACTGGGTGTTATGCTATATGTTGGCAAATTGAACTCCAATTTTAAAAATGTAAAAAAAAGAATTAAAAATTAATAAGTAAATAAATAAATAAATAAATACAATTTTGAAAGAAAAAAAGAAAAAAACCAATTACCCTGATTGTACCAGGTGCCTCAATGTCCAGAAGAATGCATATTTCCAGATTGTTTCTAGCCCCCCCACCCCACTCAAAATTACAAGAGGTCCCTCATTCCAATGTCATGTATTCACCTCCTTCCCCATATATACATAAGCTATCAGGCTCAACAGGGCAAGGCAGCTTTGAGAAAAATCCCCTGTCTTCTCATTCCTTGGCTGCCCTTCTGACAATAGAGGTTTCTTTGCTTCACAGCCGGTAGCTCAGACCTTGGCTTGCTGCCCATCTGGTGAGCAGACAAATTTGAGCTTGGTAACAAGGGTGCACACCTTTTATTGGTAAATAACGTCACAACTTTTCTGAAATTGTGAAATTATTTCATATGTCACAGTTCAAAAATAATGCAATGAAATATAAATTATCAAAGTTAAATTAAGGCTGTGGGCAGTTACAGGAAGATGGTGTGTATAAATGTATGCATATGTGATGAGGGAACAGAAGGCTAGCTGAGGATAAAGCAAGATCTGACACCGGGGAACCCCTCCTACCCCCATTCTCACCCGCACCCACCCCATGCCCACCAAAACCCACTCCTGGCTGTCCAAAAGCTAAGGAAAGGAAAAACGGGTAATTTATAGAGATCACAATCCTGCAAGGCAGGAGTCTCCCTCAGTTTACAAATGTCTTAGTGATTTACAAGAACAAAGCATTTTTATCAGTAACCTAGCTTCCAGAAGGAAATGTAGATACAATTAGCATTTTTGTTTTGTTTTGTTTTGTTTTTTACGATTTCATTTATTTACTTATGAGAGACAGGCAGAGAGAGAGAGAGAGAGAGAGAGAGAGAGAGAGGCAGAGACATTGGCGGAGAGAGAAACAAGAGGCAGATACATTGGCAGAGAGAGAAACAAGCTCCCCGCAGGTAGCCGGATGCCAGAGGCTCTCCAGGATCCCAGGGTCAGGCCTTGAGCCTGAGCTGAAGGCTCAGATGCTCAACTGCTGAGTCACCCAGGCATCCCTGTAGATACAATTAAACAATCATAACTTCACAATAAGCAAGGCCTCCGGTGTCAGGTAGGTCCTCCTTAGCATATGAAAGTTCTTCTGAAAACCTCCCTTTTCCTGCCAACTCCCAGTATATAATCAGCCACCCCTCACAAAAGGGGCAGGGGGGTGGGTTGGGGGGGGGGGAGCAGCTCTTCTGCCCACGGGTTATGAACTGTGCTTTAATAATACCACCATTTTGCTCCAAAGAGGTCTCAAGAATTCTTTCTTGGTCATTGGATCCAGATCTTACCCCATTGAACCTCACCCACATTTCAAAAGTGCATCCCGTGTGTGTATGTGTGTGTGTGTGTGTGTGCAGATATGCATCCTATGCATGTAAATATATTAAAATTGAAACGGAGTAAATTGCAGGACAGAAGATATAGTATGATCTTGTAACTATGTAGTATGTCAATGGGTACCTTTTGAAGTGGGAGAGCTAGGTTCTTGTCTCACAGAGTCAAAGAATGAATGAATGTCTCCAGACACAGGAACGAGTGAATAAAGCCGAGGAAATTTATTAAGCAAGGTAACAGAAAAAGTAGAAGTTTATTAAGCAAGGTAACAGAAAAAGGCTCTCGGGAGTGAGTGGCAACAGGGTTGCCACGGGGGGCTTGTAGGGTTGGTCTTTTATTGAAACCCAACCAGGGAACCTAAATCCTTTTAACATCTCTATTGATATCACCACTGAGTAAGGACTACTGATAACACCTCCAGTGACTTACTTCCTTTTCTCTCGCTTTTTTTCTTTTTTATCAAAAAGTTTTAAACTTTATTAAAATTTTTTTCAAGATTTTTTTAATAAAGTTATTTTTTATTGGTGTTCAATTTCCCAACATATAGAATAACACCCAGTGTTCATCCTGTCAAGTGCCACCCTCAGTGCCCGGCACCCAGTACCCCCCCCTCCCGCCCACCTCCCCTTCCACCACCCCTAGTTCCGTTTCCCAGAGTTAGGAGTCTTCCATGTTCTGTCTCACTTTCTGATATTTGCCACTTATTTTTTCTCCTTTCCCCTTTATTCCCTTTCACTATTTTTTATATTCCCCAAATGAGTGAGACCATATAATGTTTGTCCTTCTCCGATTGACTTATTTCACTCAGCATAATACCCTCCAGTTCCATCCACGTCGAAGCAAATGGTGGGTATTCGTCATTTCTAATGGCTGAGTAATATTCCATTGTATACATAAACCACATCTTCTTTATCCATTCATCTTTCGATGGACACCGAGGATCCTTCCACAGTTTGGCTATTGTGGACATTGCTGCTATAAACATCGGGGTGCAGGTGTCCCGGCGTTTCATTGCATCTGTATCTTTGGGGTAAATCCCCAACAGTGCAATTGCTGGGTCGTAGGGCAGATCTATTTTTACCTCTTTGAGGAACCTCCACAGAGTTTTCCAGAGTGGCTGCACCAGCTCACATTCCCACCAACAGTTCACATCCTCACCAACAGTGTAGGAGGGTTCCCCTTTCTCCACATCGTCTCCAACATTTGTGGTTTCCTGCCTTGTTCTTTATCCCCATTCTCACTGGTGTGAGGTGGTATCTCATTGTGGTTTTGATTTGTATGTCCCTGATGGCAAGGGGTGCGGAGCATTTTCTCCTGTGCCCTTTGGCCATGTCTATGTCTTCCTCTGTGAGATTTCTGTTCATGAGTGACTTACTTCCTTTTTAGGGTCTGGTAATTCTTTGTTGGTCACAAGTAGCTATTATAACAAGACCCCATCTCTGGCATCCTGCAACAGGATGGTCTGGTTTATTTATCTCTGGTTTCTTTTCATCTCCACATTTTTTGGGATTTTTGTGACCCTGATTCCGTGGCCCCCTACCTATCTCTCCCTATCTAGCCCTGCCTGTCGCTTACTCTCTTCCCATAATAGTTTCTCCAGGGAATGCCATTTTATAGGATTCCCTTTTCATTTTGTAAAGTCAAATTCAATTTAGAAATTTTAAATTTACATGTAATGTAATATTTGGAATGCAAAAGAATCTTTGTGGTTCTGTGTTTACTCCTCTAGGACTATGATTCTAACATTTAAACAATCCGTATCTTAAACATATTTTTATAGTGAAAGGGAATAAAGAGGAAAGGAGAGAAAATGAGTGGGAAATATCAGAGAGGGTGACAGAACATGAGAGACACCTAACTCTGGGAAAGGAACAAGGTAGTGGAAAGGGAGGTGGGTGGGGGATGGGGTGACCCGGTGACAGACACTGAGGAGGGGGGTGGGGTACTTGACGGGATGAGCACTGAGTGATATGCTATATGTTGGCAAATTGAACTCCAATAAAAAAATAATTTAAAAAAGAGCTCCCCCCCCCCAAAATAAAAACAATAAATAAAAATAGTTTTAACTGTTGACTTTTACTCAGTGTGAAAATTACTTTTCAAATAACCTGGTTATCTGACATGAAGCCCCTAAAAAGGTGTTCTAAATGGAAAGTACTACAGCATCCACTTTTATAAAAACTTACCAGTTCTGTATTAAAATGAAATCGTAAAAACGACAAAATCACTTATGAGTAAAAGAAGTTGAATGCATTCTTCTTCGCTTAATGCAAGCTTAAGAAAAAACATTACTTATTACCCCTTTTGATGAGATTATAACTGAGATGCACTTATAATTAAGATGCTTTGTCCTATGAATCATTCATTGTCCATTTATCATAATTTTAAAAACTAAAATTGGATTGACTTATTTGTAAAATCACTTGTTTTATTAATAACAGAAGACTTACATGAAATTCTTTTTTAAATTTCGTTTTACTTTTATTTATTTATTTATTTATTTATGTATTATTTTTAAATTATTTTTTACATTTAAATTCTAAGAAATCAACCATACCGTAAATTATTAAAGAAAAGAGTGGTCCATCGTTTCCCTACAGGGAAATTCCTTTTCAACCACTGAGTTTGCCTGAGGATAAATCTCCAATTTGCTCTTTGAATTCAAATGTTCTTTTTCATCAGATAATTAACAATGAACAGTATAACACACCCTCTGTAATGCTCTTATCCACAGCACCACCTTAGTGAATGCCTAATTAATCAAAAAGCCTTCTGCTATTTCCATTACTGTTTCTTTGTGAGGCAAGAAGTCAGTATGCTTACAGTCACAGTGATGTGGGAAGGAAAGGTAGATAAATATATATGGCTTTAGCATGCCATCATTGCAAAAGTCCATTTTTGTTTTTTTATTTTTTTGAATATTTTGTATGGAGTTCGATTTGCCAACATATAGCATAACACCCAGTGCTCATCCCGTTAAGTGCCCCCGTCAGTGCCCCTCACCCAGTCACCCCTTCCCCCCGCCCACCCACCTCCCCTTCCACTACCCCTTGTTCGTTTCCCAGAAAAATTAAGTATCTTTATAACCTGCAACCCACTAACGAATACTTGAGGACGCAGAGCATAACATTCCTCCAAGAAACTGCCAACTGTCTTAATGTTTCACTAGAGGGAAAAGCAAGGTTAGTTTGACAATAGCAAGGCCTCCTGTATCTGATGAGTCTTCTTTAGCATGTGAAAATCCTTTTGGAACTTGTCTTATGTTCACTTCCCCCAACCCCAACCCCAACCTCAAAGTATATAATCAGCTGCCCCTCACAATCCCCAGGCAGCAGCAGCTCTCTCTGCCCATGGGACCTGTCCCCCATACTTTAATAAAATCACTTTTCATCAAAGACACCTCAAGAGTCCTTTCTTGGCCACCGGCTCCAAAACTGCATCAACTACATTTCAAACCTACATCAACATCATCTGAACTGCCGAAAGCCAGCATAGCTTTGTGCAAAGGAGCCGAAACCTGAAATTCGATAGTGCCTTGCACAAAGGCACTGCGAGGATGGTTTGAGAAACAAACACTGGGACGTGGTTTCCTCAGGTGTTAGCAACTGCACAAAAAGCATTGCAGCAAAGCTTGTGTGTCAAGTGCAGTGGATTGAAACTAAAGAATTGGTTTTCCAACTGGAGAATTGCATTTTATACAAGCCACAATCTTACAAAGTTACATTTTTGCTTGGAAGCATGTTGATGACTTTATACAACACCTAATTGACATAACACTGGTGGGGACCTGGGGGGGGGGTGTTGTGGAGTGGGGAGTCAGGGAGTCCTTGTCCTTTAAAAGGCTTCTCTACAACTTGGGGATAAAAGCAGTGAAAAACACTGCCTTTGAGGACCTGCCGGTGGCCCAGCGGTTGAGCCTGTGCCTTTGGCTCAGGGAGTGATCTTGGGGTCCTGGGAGGAGTCTGCTTCTCCCTCTCTGCCTATGTCTCTGACTCTCTGTGTCTCTCATGAATAAATAAAAATAAAATCTTCAAACAAACAAACAAACAAACAAACAAACAAAAAACCCCCACTGCCTTTGATAATCATTGGGGTTGCCTCAGAGCTTATGATTTTCTCTTTGAGGATTTCTCGTCTGACAAGTTGGTGAGGATGTTGAAAATAAATGCCAATGTTCAAAGGATTAAGTAAATCCTAATGAAGAGGGAGAGTTAGGTCCTTGTCTCACAGAGTTGAAGAAGAATGAATTTCTCTGACAAAAGAGAGTGAGTGAGTAAAGCCATAGAAGTTTACTAAGCAAGGCTACAGAGAGAGGTCTCAGGAGTGATAAGGGTCCCAACAGGGTTGCTCACGTGGGTCTCCACTGACAATCTTTTGTTTAGAACCGGGCAGGGAGCTTGTGGCCTTATCTTATTCTTGTGACCTCTTAGTTTGAGTAGGGACTTGTGATAACGGTCTTTAATGATTTACTCCTTTTAGGATCTGGTTATTGTTTGTTGATCACAGATGATTGTCATTAAAAAGACGCCACTACCACCACCCCTAGGGCGGGGTTGTTTGGGTTGTTCCCTCATCTCTGCTTTTCTTACACCTCAGCATTTTGGGGATTTCTATGAGCCTGATGATCCCACAGCCCCCTATCTGTCCCAACCGAGTCCTATCCATCCCTTACTCAGTAAGGTCCCTCTACCTGGGGGGCGGGAGGAAGGATCTTATGTTTATGATCTGAGTTTCATGTGGCTTGTCCACTTCCAGACTCCACCAAGAAACAAATATAATGCTTCTGTTTTGAATCGGTTGATGTGATGAAATAAAAGAATACAAGAATACAAGATGAGGCAGTGGATAATTCCCAAATGTTTAACAATATTTGGATCTTTTCTGAATCTTTGCTAGAGCATTCCAACTGTGGAATGAGAATAAAGGCATCCCCAAAGTTAATAGATTGCACGATCTTTTGTTTGTTTGTTTGTTTTAATGGTCTGTGATCTTTGTTTGTTTCAATGAAAAGGAGTTTATTTTGCACCAATGAGTGAAAGCAACCTTACACAGTCCAAAGAATTTTAGTAGACGCTAAGAGAGTTTATGGTAGGCCTAATATGTTAGTGCAACACCAAGGCTAAACATTTTCAATCTTACTGCCTATAGTATTTTGACAAAACCAATCCCTAAATTCTGGAAGTGGAATGTCCAGCTTTGGCTTTTGAACTGAATCAGTGCTTAACAGTTTGAAACACCTAATCATGACCAAATCCAGTTACAAACTGGAGTTAGCTAATTAGCTTTGTCTAAAGGAGTTTTCTCCTATCTCTGTGAGAGGCAAGTGGTTACAGTTGAAAGCCAGGTGCGTAGGTTAAACTCCTACCTATAAGGGGACTTCAAAAGGCATTGTCTTTGCTGATGTTTACATTTCAAAGAGCAGGCTCCAAGGCCATTAGGAGAGACCTTTCTGGGATCCTCGGAGCTGCCAAGGGGCTTGCTTATATAGCTCTTAAAAAGATTTACGTACATCTCAACAGAAGAGCAGAGAAAGAATTTACAAGTTCTCTAAAGGGAATGCTCCAAGGAATGGGAGGGGCGAGAGTGGCTTTCCTTTTTGGCAATAAAGAAAACAGCAAATTTATTTTATTTTTCCACATTCTCACAAAAAGTTGCTGGACAAATGTGAAGAACACCTTATTTAAACACCAGGCAAGAACCACTCCTTTTGTTTTCACCATACATTCTTGTTGTTTTGTTAACCTTTCTTATTTAATATACTAATTTTGTTGTGGTCTCAACCAAAACAACAGCAGAATTTTCGGGTCATTTGAATCAGCATAGAGATTTCAAAAAAACATTAAACCAAATAAAACCCCATGTTAACCCAGAAATGCCAAGGGAGAAGAGTAATGAGGGGACATTTGCTCCAGCAGAAAACAAAGCAGAGATTAGTAACTATTTTAATTATCATTACACCTCTTCATTGTATGATTAAACGTTAAAAGAGCAATAATTCCAAGTTTTGCTGAGCCTTTTCATGAGCGTGTATGGAAATCTCACGCGTTGCTGGTAGAAATATGAAATGACACAAAAGCTCTGGAAAAATCTTAGGAAAAACTTCTCACCAAGTTACCCATACAACTACCCCATGACACAGAAATTTCACCCCTGGGTGTTGCCCAAGTGAACTGAAAACTTAGGTTCACTCAGACATTTTAACTTAACTGTTCAGCTTTATTAATAAAACCCTCAAACTGAAAACAGTCCATCAAAAAGTTCACATAAACTGTGGTAGATTCATATGAACTTTAAGCTGAGTGAAAGAAGATACATCACAGTAAGTATTGCATGGTTCTCTTTGCGTGAAGCTCAAGCTCAGGCAAAACTAATCTCTCAATGATAGAAATTATGTCATTGATGGAGGAAACCAAGTACACAGGAACACAAGGAAGTTTTAGGGTTGATGGGATGGGGATGATGGAAATACTCTATAAGCTAATGGCAGTGGTAGTTACTCACTTAGAAGCATTTGTTCAAACTTGTCAACCTGGTATGATGAAGTGACATTTTATATTCATGGGAAGAATTATCATTAAAAGTAATAGTTAATAAATGTATATCTATTTAAATAACTCAAGGATGGATATTTGCATTACTCTTCCACTAAAAGATTTTCTAGATGGAGCATTATTTTCATGTTAATAATAACTAGTACTTAATCCTTTATTAATGTCAACCTCTGTTCTCAGTACTTTATGAACATTTTCTCGTTGTAGCCTTACATAGCTTACTTAATTTTCTCTCTACAACATCCCAGTGAGGTAGGCTTTGTTGTTGTTACATTATTATTGTTATCATCATCATCTTCACCATCATTGTCACGTGAACGTCAAGAACTCTGAGGGCCACACAGATAAAGTAAATTGTTCAAGGTTAGGACTGGCAGAGAAGGGGTCAAATCCAGATTTTTATCTAGAGGCCACGCTCTTGTTTGGTCTAAATATTTAAGGATTGGCATTTTAAAATATAGCAGATAGCCATTAGAAAATACCAGATATCGGGATCCCTGGGTGGCGCAGCGGTTTAGCGCCTGCCTTTGGCCCAGGGCGCGATCCTGGAGACCCGGGATCGAATCCCACGTCAGGCTCCCAGTGCATGGAGCCTGTTTCTCCCTCTGCCTGTGTCTCTGCCTCTCCTTCTGCCTGTGTCTCTGCCTCTCTCTCTGTGTGTGACTATCATAAATAAATAAAAATTAAAAAAAAAAAAAAAAAGAAACTACCAGATATCAATGTCTACTTGAAAACAAACAAACAAAACGAAACAACCTTGCTACAAAACACAGATAAGCAGCAATTCCTCTCTGGGATATATGGTTCTCAGAAATGCATGCAAATGTTCTCCCACATACACGTATGCGAATGTACAAAGAACCGTACTATCTGTAATGAGTAAAATCAGAAAAAGTCTATTCACGTGTCCATCAAAAGTAGAATGAAATACATACAGAAATTTCTAAAACAAACTGAATGCCAGTGAAATTATACTTCATAAAACAATCTAGACATGGTTTTGCATTTCCATTTAGTTGAAGCTCAAGAAAAGGAAAATTAACCCATGGTACTGAAGGTTGGAGCGGAGTTATTTCTGGGCAACATGTGGAAAGAGAGGTTTTAAATATAAAACACAAATATATATGAATATATATATATATGATATATGTTTACACATATATGTGCATATACAAATACATATATTTTATATACACATATATACCCACACATATTCGTATATGTACATATGTGTATGTATAATGTATATAAACAGTTTTAAAAAATACAAAGTAGTTCAGGAAGTTGCTTAAAAGATATTGCAATATGTATTTCTCACTTATTGGCATAAAGCTCGGAGTAAGCAATATTGTTCCCACAACAAGTTAATTTGCCTGGTTAACTCTTCCACCCCGCCCTCCCCCCTTCCCCCCCCCCCAACCTTGGACGTTTCTTTCAAAAACATGGCATTGAGCTCTAAAATGTACTATTTAAAAAAAATAAAATAAAATAAAAAATAAAATGTACTATCTTAGTGTTTGAGCTTTAGTATTTGAAAAACTTTGGAATATGTGTATTGGAAAGTTGGTTTTGATAGACGGTATATACTTTGACCATCAATTTATCTTTATTTTAAAAAGTGATGATTTTCTTTGCAAACTCTGTTTTCTACCTTAGCCTGTATGATAAACTTGGTAATGCCTTTGATTTAAGTTTTCATTGACATCTACATTAGATTAGCCAGGCTTGGCTCTCCCACCTCCTATCCCACTGCCCCATAATCTGAATAGTTCATATTCTCAATATTTTTTTCCTCTACCTTTGTGCGTGTGTAAGTCAGTCAGCAATGGAAGCAATTACATTGTTAGAAGATAATTTTCAGTAAAAGAGGCAAAAGTCCGGGTGTCCTACAGATATAAAAATGAACACGAGTTAAATAAAGATTTTCTCGGGACTCCTGGGTGGCTCAGCGGTTGAGTGTCTGCCTTTGGCACAGGGCTGTGATCCCAGAGTCTCCCGGGTGGCTTCCTGCATGGAGCCTGCTTCTCCCTGTGCGGATGTCTCCGCCTCTCTCTGTGTGTGTCTCTCTCATGGATAAATAAATACAATCTTAAAAGAAAAAAAAAAAGAAAGATTTTCTTGCACTGGATGGATGTTACTGGATGGGTTTAAAGTGGAAGGGAAAGTGCGCAAATACCTGTAGAGGAGAGGAATTAAACTGCAGATATGGACAAAACCGGATTTCCACAGCAGGAAGGAGAGATAATATACAGTACCAAAGAAGATATAATTTACATATGTAGTCCTTAATTATCTGGGGATTACAAAGACAGGCAAAGTAGCTGAGAGACCAATGAACCTGTCCTTTGCAAAGGGATTCCTTCAAACGAAAGCTTCAAAGAATGCTTTCCATGGAAGTACATTTTTATCTATAGCACAGTTTTATCCGTATTTCCCACTACTTTATTTTTGTGATAAAAATATTTATTTATAATATTTATTTAAATAATGTAATATAATATAATAATATAATAATAAATAATATTTATTTAAAATAAAGAGTGAAGGTCCACCCGGGGGCCTCAGGGGTAGAGCGTGGGACTTTGGCTCAGGGCCCCATGGGGGGGTGGGGGGGAGGGGGTCCTGACAGCGAGTCCCCCACCGGTCTCCCCCCCGCAGGGAGCCTGCTTGTCCCGCTGCCTACGTCTCTGCCTCTTTCTGGGTGTCTCTCATGAATAAAGAAAGTATTTTAAAAATAAAGAGTGAAAATTGTGGTACCTATGAGGACGATTATCAGATTATTAGTATATTCTTGCACCTATTTCACTTATTTAAAGCTCCGTCTATGGAGCAACTATAATTAGATATAACAGTTGTTTGGTTAAAAGAAAAACAAGTGGTCTTGGAAGTCCAGGAGTTTCAGAAAGTATCAACGTGCTCTCTCCTCAAGTTAAGCAGCCATAAACCCAGCCTGAGTCAATTGCATACTTTGTAATTCTTTATATGTTAAGCAAGTTTCCAACGCCTCATTTTGAATGAAATAATAGCAAAATCAGTATGAATAGGACGTTTCGTTAGCCAGAGTAAAGAAATCACTAAGGAAAATAAGCGTCAGAAAGTCCCAGCTGTTACTTAGAGTAAAAAGAAGCGTCAGCGGACATCTGTGCGGCCAAGGTTTCCGGACTGTCACGGAGGCTTGCGGAGCTGCTGTGGTACTCCTGTTGCAGCAGCGACCTGGCTGTGCTCATGGGTTGTGAGCAGCTTAACTGGTCCTCCATTCGTGTGTGTGCAGCCCTACTACAGCTGTCCGTGTAGGTGAAGGGGTAGAACCTCTCATCTACGTGCACCTGCTTGCATAGCATGGAGGAGGAGGCTGCAGGTAGCAATTTGTGACTTTTCTGTGCCGTGGCCTTCCGACGAGGTCGGTATTTATAGTCCGGGTATTTCTCTCGGTGCATGGCCTGTAGTCTCTGCGCCTCCTCGAAGAATGGCCATTTTTCGGCTTCTGTAAGCATTTTCCACTGGTACCCCAGCTGCTTGCTGATCTCTGAGTTTTGCATTTGGGGATTCTCTAGAGCCATCTTGCGCCTTTGATCGCGAGACCACACCAAGAATGCGTTCATGGGTCGTCTGACGCGATTGCGGCCGCTGTCTCTACCGTTTCCTCCGCTTTCACACCGATAATTCGAGGTTGAATTGTCCGTCCAACGGTCGGAAGACTTTCTCGGAAAGCCGAAGGCATTTTGTTGTACCGCTGCACCGTGATCATCGCAGTTCAATGCCCTGAACATAGCAGAAGCGTAAAATTACAGCGCTTACAGAAAAAAGGGGGGGGGGGGGACGGGGGGCGATGCGTACGGAGGGAAGTTGGAAAGTGTAAGCGTTCAGAAAATTATCTAGACTCTGGTGCTGTGATTTTTGCTTCTAAAATACTCATTTCTCCGCCCAGCACCTTGCCTCAAACCCGCTCCGCTGACCATCACCCGAAGCCCAACCTACCGATTCTCAAGCAAAACTCCCAAATAAGGTCAACATCTAACCGGGCCGGCCGCACAGAAGTCTCCATGCATCTCTTTAAGAATTGAAACAGACTGTTGTTATTAATCAACATTTTTATCCCTTTAAATCACAGAAATCATGGGCACTAAAGATTGTGAATTGTTTATCATATGTGAAAGTTACACTTCACAAACTCTAAACATAACCTAATTCCATTAGCCAAAAAAACACCACAGGATACTGATATGTTAGTCATCATGGTGTTTCTTCTGCTTAATCTGGGACTGAAGATTCCATGCCAGTTTTCCACTGCCAAATAACTAGTAATTCTATTTTGTTTCTGTGCTGATGATTAACACAATGCTAATATGTATTGACAGGTAATAATTAATGGCCAGTCTGCAGAACAACCAAATTTTGATATACAAACTTTTCTTCTAAAAAAGGAATAAAATCTTTTAAAAAAGGAAACTAAACAAACAACACAAACAAGATGTTACAAATCTAAATTAAATTTCTAAATTAGAGCCAATTAAAAGTCATGGTATACCATGTGCAAGAAGTGAATACCTCCTCAAAATAAATTCTGAAGGCAGACGTGGAAATTATCTTAGAATATGTCTCTGTAATAGTGTGGGGGAAAGTTTCTCTTTGCAAATCTTAAAAGTACATTTGCAGTATCAGAGTAACTACTATACATTGCACAGGACAAAGCCTATTAAAAAACACAAGGTCTCCAAGAGACACAGTCAGGGGGACTATTTGGCTAATGTAGAGCACCTAGGCAGCATTGTATGACCTCAACCGCTGAGCCACCCAGGAGTCCCGAGAAAATCTTTATTTAACTCGTGTTCATTTTTATATCTGTAGGACACCCGGACTTTTGCCTCTTTTACTGAAAATTATCTTCTAACAATGTAATTGCTTCCATTGCTGACTGACTTACACACGCACAAAGGTAGAGGAAAAAAATATTGAGAATATGAACTATTCAGATTATGGGGCAGTGGGATAGGAGGTGGGAGAGCCAAGCCTGGCTAATCTAATGTAGATGTCAATGAAAACTTAAATCAAAGGCATTACCAAGTTTATCATACAGGCTAAGGTAGAAAACAGAGTTTGCAAAGAAAATCATCACTTTTTAAAATAAAGATAAATTGATGGTCAAAGTATATACCGTCTATCAAAACCAACTTTCCAATACACATATTCCAAAGTTTTTCAAATACTAAAGCTCAAACACTAAGATAGTACATTTTATTTTTTATTTTATTTTATTTTTTTTAAATAGTACATTTTAGAGCTCAATGCCATGTTTTTGAAAGAAACGTCCAAGGTTGGGGGGGGGGGGGGAGGGGGGAGGGCGGGGTGGAAGAGTTAACCAGGCAAATTAACTTGTTGTGGGAACAATATTGCTTACTCCGAGCTTTATGCCAATAAGTGAGAAATACATATTGCAATATCTTTTAAACAACTTCCTGAACTACTTTGTATTTTTTAAAACTGTTTATATACATTATACATACACATATGTACATATACGAATATGTGTGGGTATATATGTGTATATAAAATATATGTATTTGTATATGCACATATATGTGTAAACATATATCATATATACATATATTCATATATATTTGTGTTTTATATTTAAAACCTCTCTTTCCACATGTTGCCCAGAAATAACTCCGCTCCAACCTTCAGTACCATGGGTTAATTTTCCTTTTCTTGAGCTTCAACTAAATGGAAATGCAAAACCATGTCTAGATTGTTTTATGAAGTATAATTTCACTGGCATTCAGTTTGTTTTAGAAATTTCTGTATGTATTTCATTCTACTTTTGATGGACACGTGAATAGACTTTTTCTGATTTTACTCATTACAGATAGTACGGTTCTTTGTACATTCGCATACGTGTATGTGGGAGAACATTTGCATGCATTTCTGAGAACCATATATCCCAGAGAGGAATTGCTGCTTATCTGTGTTTTGTAGCAAGGTTGTTTCGTTTTGTTTGTTTGTTTTCAAGTAGACATTGATATCTGGTAGTTTCTTTTTTTTTTTTTTTTTTTTAATTTTTATTTATTTATGATAGTCACACACAGAGAGAGAGGCAGAGACACAGGCAGAAGGAGAGGCAGAGACACAGGCAGAGGGAGAAACAGGCTCCATGCACTGGGAGCCTGACGTGGGATTCGATCCCGGGTCTCCAGGATCGCGCCCTGGGCCAAAGGCAGGCGCTAAACCGCTGCGCCACCCAGGGATCCCGATATCTGGTATTTTCTAATGGCTATCTGCTATATTTTAAAATGCCAATCCTTAAATATTTAGACCAAACAAGAGCGTGGCCTCTAGATAAAAATCTGGATTTGACCCCTTCTCTGCCAGTCCTAACCTTGAACAATTTACTTTATCTGTGTGGCCCTCAGAGTTCTTGACGTTCACGTGACAATGATGGTGAAGATGATGATGATAACAATAATAATGTAACAACAACAAAGCCTACCTCACTGGGATGTTGTAGAGAGAAAATTAAGTAAGCTATGTAAGGATACAACGAGAAAATGTTCATAAAGTACTGAGAACAGAGGTTGACATTAGTAAAGGATTAAGTACTAGTTATTATTAACATGAAAATAATGCTCCATCTAGAAAATCTTTTAGTGGAAGAGTAATGCAAATATCCATCCTTGAGTTATTTAAATAGATATACATTTATTAACTATTACTTTTAATGATAATTCTTCCCATGAATATAAAATGTCACTTCATCATACCAGGTTGACAAGTTTGAACAAATGCTTCTAAGTGAGTAACTACCACTGCCATTAGCTTATAGAGTATTTCCATCATCCCCATCCCATCAACCCTAAAACTTCCTTGTGTTCCTGTGTACTTGGTTTCCTCCATCAATGACATAATTTCTATCATTGAGAGATTAGTTTTGCCTGAGCTTGAGCTTCACGCAAAGAGAACCATGCAATACTTACTGTGATGTATCTTCTTTCACTCAGCTTAAAGTTCATATGAATCTACCACAGTTTATGTGAACTTTTTGATGGACTGTTTTCAGTTTGAGGGTTTTATTAATAAAGCTGAACAGTTAAGTTAAAATGTCTGAGTGAACCTAAGTTTTCAGTTCACTTGGGCAACACCCAGGGGTGAAATTTCTGTGTCATGGGGTAGTTGTATGGGTAACTTGGTGAGAAGTTTTTCCTAAGATTTTTCCAGAGCTTTTGTGTCATTTCATATTTCTACCAGCAACGCGTGAGATTTCCATACACGCTCATGAAAAGGCTCAGCAAAACTTGGAATTATTGCTCTTTTAACGTTTAATCATACAATGAAGAGGTGTAATGATAATTAAAATAGTTACTAATCTCTGCTTTGTTTTCTGCTGGAGCAAATGTCCCCTCATTACTCTTCTCCCTTGGCATTTCTGGGTTAACATGGGGTTTTATTTGGTTTAATGTTTTTTTGAAATCTCTATGCTGATTCAAATGACCCGAAAATTCTGCTGTTGTTTTGGTTGAGACCACAACAAAATTAGTATATTAAATAAGAAAGGTTAACAAAACAACAAGAATGTATGGTGAAAACAAAAGGAGTGGTTCTTGCCTGGTGTTTAAATAAGGTGTTCTTCACATTTGTCCAGCAACTTTTTGTGAGAATGTGGAAAAATAAAATAAATTTGCTGTTTTCTTTATTGCCAAAAAGGAAAGCCACTCTCGCCCCTCCCATTCCTTGGAGCATTCCCTTTAGAGAACTTGTAAATTCTTTCTCTGCTCTTCTGTTGAGATGTACGTAAATCTTTTTAAGAGCTATATAAGCAAGCCCCTTGGCAGCTCCGAGGATCCCAGAAAGGTCTCTCCTAATGGCCTTGGAGCCTGCTCTTTGAAATGTAAACATCAGCAAAGACAATGCCTTTTGAAGTCCCCTTATAGGTAGGAGTTTAACCTACGCACCTGGCTTTCAACTGTAACCACTTGCCTCTCACAGAGATAGGAGAAAACTCCTTTAGACAAAGCTAATTAGCTAACTCCAGTTTGTAACTGGATTTGGTCATGATTAGGTGTTTCAAACTGTTAAGCACTGATTCAGTTCAAAAGCCAAAGCTGGACATTCCACTTCCAGAATTTAGGGATTGGTTTTGTCAAAATACTATAGGCAGTAAGATTGAAAATGTTTAGCCTTGGTGTTGCACTAACATATTAGGCCTACCATAAACTCTCTTAGCGTCTACTAAAATTCTTTGGACTGTGTAAGGTTGCTTTCACTCATTGGTGCAAAATAAACTCCTTTTCATTGAAACAAACAAAGATCACAGACCATTAAAACAAACAAACAAACAAAAGATCGTGCAATCTATTAACTTTGGGGATGCCTTTATTCTCATTCCACAGTTGGAATGCTCTAGCAAAGATTCAGAAAAGATCCAAATATTGTTAAACATTTGGGAATTATCCACTGCCTCATCTTGTATTCTTGTATTCTTTTATTTCATCACATCAACCGATTCAAAACAGAAGCATTATATTTGTTTCTTGGTGGAGTCTGGAAGTGGACAAGCCACATGAAACTCAGATCATAAACATAAGATCCTTCCTCCCGCCCCCCAGGTAGAGGGACCTTACTGAGTAAGGGATGGATAGGACTCGGTTGGGACAGATAGGGGGCTGTGGGATCATCAGGCTCATAGAAATCCCCAAAATGCTGAGGTGTAAGAAAAGCAGAGATGAGGGAACAACCCAAACAACCCCGCCCTAGGGGTGGTGGTAGTGGCGTCTTTTTAATGACAATCATCTGTGATCAACAAACAATAACCAGATCCTAAAAGGAGTAAATCATTAAAGACCGTTATCACAAGTCCCTACTCAAACTAAGAGGTCACAAGAATAAGATAAGGCCACAAGCTCCCTGCCCGGTTCTAAACAAAAGATTGTCAGTGGAGACCCACGTGAGCAACCCTGTTGGGACCCTTATCACTCCTGAGACCTCTCTCTGTAGCCTTGCTTAGTAAACTTCTATGGCTTTACTCACTCACTCTCTTTTGTCAGAGAAATTCATTCTTCTTCAACTCTGTGAGACAAGGACCTAACTCTCCCTCTTCATTAGGATTTACTTAATCCTTTGAACATTGGCATTTATTTTCAACATCCTCACCAACTTGTCAGACGAGAAATCCTCAAAGAGAAAATCATAAGCTCTGAGGCAACCCCAATGATTATCAAAGGCAGTGGGGTTTTTTTGTTTGTTTGTTTGTTTGTTTGTTTGTTTGAAGATTTTATTTATTTATTCATGAGAGACACAGAGAGTCAGAGACATAGGCAGAGAGGGAGAAGCAGACTCCTCCCAGGACCCCAAGATCACTCCCTGAGCCAAAGGCACAGGCTCAACCGCTGGGCCACCGGCCGGTCCTCAAAGGCAGTGTTTTTCACTGCTTTTATCCCCAAGTTGTAGAGAAGCCTTTTAAAGGACAAGGACTCCCTGACTCCCCACTCCACAACCCCCCCCCCCCCAGGTCCCCACCAGTGTTATGTCAATTAGGTGTTGTATAAAGTCATCAACATGCTTCCAAGCAAAAATGTAACTTTGTAAGATTGTGGCTTGTATAAAATGCAATTCTCCAGTTGGAAAACCAATTCTTTAGTTTCAATCCACTGCACTTGACACACAAGCTTTGCTGCAATGCTTTTTGTGCAGTTGCTAACACCTGAGGAAACCACGTCCCAGTGTTTGTTTCTCAAACCATCCTCGCAGTGCCTTTGTGCAAGGCACTATCGAATTTCAGGTTTCGGCTCCTTTGCACAAAGCTATGCTGGCTTTCGGCAGTTCAGATGATGTTGATGTAGGTTTGAAATGTAGTTGATGCAGTTTTGGAGCCGGTGGCCAAGAAAGGACTCTTGAGGTGTCTTTGATGAAAAGTGATTTTATTAAAGTATGGGGGACAGGTCCCATGGGCAGAGAGAGCTGCTGCTGCCTGGGGATTGTGAGGGGCAGCTGATTATATACTTTGAGGTTGGGGTTGGGGTTGGGGGAAGTGAACATAAGACAAGTTCCAAAAGGATTTTCACATGCTAAAGAAGACTCATCAGATACAGGAGGCCTTGCTATTGTCAAACTAACCTTGCTTTTCCCTCTAGTGAAACATTAAGACAGTTGGCAGTTTCTTGGAGGAATGTTATGCTGTGTCCTCAAGTATTCGTTAGTGGGTTGCAGGTTATAAAGATACTTAATTTTTCTGGGAAACGAACAAGGGGTAGTGGAAGGGGAGGTGGGTGGGCGGGGGGAAGGGGTGACTGGGTGAGGGGCACTGACGGGGGCACTTAACGGGATGAGCACTGGGTGTTATGCTATATGTTGGCAAATCGAACTCCAATACAAAATATTCAAAAAAATAAAAAAACAAAAATGGACTTTTGCAATGATGGCATGCTAAAGCCATATATATTTATCTACCTTTCCTTCCCACATCACTGTGACTGTAAGCATACTGACTTCTTGCCTCACAAAGAAACAGTAATGGAAATAGCAGAAGGCTTTTTGATTAATTAGGCATTCACTAAGGTGGTGCTGTGGATAAGAGCATTACAGAGGGTGTGTTATACTGTTCATTGTTAATTATCTGATGAAAAAGAACATTTGAATTCAAAGAGCAAATTGGAGATTTATCCTCAGGCAAACTCAGTGGTTGAAAAGGAATTTCCCTGTAGGGAAACGATGGACCACTCTTTTCTTTAATAATTTACGGTATGGTTGATTTCTTAGAATTTAAATGTAAAAAATAATTTAAAAATAATACATAAATAAATAAATAAATAAATAAAAGTAAAACGAAATTTAAAAAAGAATTTCATGTAAGTCTTCTGTTATTAATAAAACAAGTGATTTTACAAATAAGTCAATCCAATTTTAGTTTTTAAAATTATGATAAATGGACAATGAATGATTCATAGGACAAAGCATCTTAATTATAAGTGCATCTCAGTTATAATCTCATCAAAAGGGGTAATAAGTAATGTTTTTTCTTAAGCTTGCATTAAGCGAAGAAGAATGCATTCAACTTCTTTTACTCATAAGTGATTTTGTCGTTTTTACGATTTCATTTTAATACAGAACTGGTAAGTTTTTATAAAAGTGGATGCTGTAGTACTTTCCATTTAGAACACCTTTTTAGGGGCTTCATGTCAGATAACCAGGTTATTTGAAAAGTAATTTTCACACTGAGTAAAAGTCAACAGTTAAAACTATTTTTATTTATTGTTTTTATTTTGGGGGGGGGAGCTCTTTTTTAAATTATTTTTTTATTGGAGTTCAATTTGCCAACATATAGCATATCACTCAGTGCTCATCCCGTCAAGTACCCCACCCCCCTCCTCAGTGTCTGTCACCGGGTCACCCCATCCCCCACCCACCTCCCTTTCCACTACCTTGTTCCTTTCCCAGAGTTAGGTGTCTCTCATGTTCTGTCACCCTCTCTGATATTTCCCACTCATTTTCTCTCCTTTCCTCTTTATTCCCTTTCACTATAAAAATATGTTTAAGATACGGATTGTTTAAATGTTAGAATCATAGTCCTAGAGGAGTAAACACAGAACCACAAAGATTCTTTTGCATTCCAAATATTACATTACATGTAAATTTAAAATTTCTAAATTGAATTTGACTTTACAAAATGAAAAGGGAATCCTATAAAATGGCATTCCCTGGAGAAACTATTATGGGAAGAGAGTAAGCGACAGGCAGGGCTAGATAGGGAGAGATAGGTAGGGGGCCACGGAATCAGGGTCACAAAAATCCCAAAAAATGTGGAGATGAAAAGAAACCAGAGATAAATAAACCAGACCATCCTGTTGCAGGATGCCAGAGATGGGGTCTTGTTATAATAGCTACTTGTGACCAACAAAGAATTACCAGACCCTAAAAAGGAAGTAAGTCACTCATGAACAGAAATCTCACAGAGGAAGACATAGACATGGCCAAAGGGCACAGGAGAAAATGCTCCGCACCCCTTGCCATCAGGGACATACAAATCAAAACCACAATGAGATACCACCTCACACCAGTGAGAATGGGGATAAAGAACAAGGCAGGAAACCACAAATGTTGGAGACGATGTGGAGAAAGGGGAACCCTCCTACACTGTTGGTGAGGATGTGAACTGTTGGTGGGAATGTGAGCTGGTGCAGCCACTCTGGAAAACTCTGTGGAGGTTCCTCAAAGAGGTAAAAATAGATCTGCCCTACGACCCAGCAATTGCACTGTTGGGGATTTACCCCAAAGATACAGATGCAATGAAACGCCGGGACACCTGCACCCCGATGTTTATAGCAGCAATGTCCACAATAGCCAAACTGTGGAAGGATCCTCGGTGTCCATCGAAAGATGAATGGATAAAGAAGATGTGGTTTATGTATACAATGGAATATTACTCAGCCATTAGAAATGACGAATACCCACCATTTGCTTCGACGTGGATGGAACTGGAGGGTATTATGCTGAGTGAAATAAGTCAATCGGAGAAGGACAAACATTATATGGTCTCACTCATTTGGGGAATATAAAAAATAGTGAAAGGGAATAAAGGGGAAAGGAGAAAAAATAAGTGGCAAATATCAGAAAGTGAGACAGAACATGGAAGACTCCTAACTCTGGGAAACGGAACTAGGGGTGGTGGAAGGGGAGGTGGGCGGGAGGGGGGGGTACTGGGTGCCGGGCACTGAGGGTGGCACTTGACAGGATGAACACTGGGTGTTATTCTATATGTTGGGAAATTGAACACCAATAAAAAATAACTTTATTAAAAAAATCTTGAAAAAAATTTTAATAAAGTTTAAAACTTTTTGATAAAAAAGAAAAAAAGCGAGAGAAAAGGAAGTAAGTCACTGGAGGTGTTATCAGTAGTCCTTACTCAGTGGTGATATCAATAGAGATGTTAAAAGGATTTAGGTTCCCTGGTTGGGTTTCAATAAAAGACCAACCCTACAAGCCCCCCGTGGCAACCCTGTTGCCACTCACTCCCGAGAGCCTTTTTCTGTTACCTTGCTTAATAAACTTCTACTTTTTCTGTTACCTTGCTTAATAAATTTCCTCGGCTTTATTCACTCGTTCCTGTGTCTGGAGACATTCATTCATTCTTTGACTCTGTGAGACAAGAACCTAGCTCTCCCACTTCAAAAGGTACCCATTGACATACTACATAGTTACAAGATCATACTATATCTTCTGTCCTGCAATTTACTCCGTTTCAATTTTAATATATTTACATGCATAGGATGCATATCTGCACACACACACACACACACATACACACACGGGATGCACTTTTGAAATGTGGGTGAGGTTCAATGGGGTAAGATCTGGATCCAATGACCAAGAAAGAATTCTTGAGACCTCTTTGGAGCAAAATGGTGGTATTATTAAAGCACAGTTCATAACCCGTGGGCAGAAGAGCTGCTCCCCCCCCCCCAACCCACCCCCCTGCCCCTTTTGTGAGGGGTGGCTGATTATATACTGGGAGTTGGCAGGAAAAGGGAGGTTTTCAGAAGAACTTTCATATGCTAAGGAGGACCTACCTGACACCGGAGGCCTTGCTTATTGTGAAGTTATGATTGTTTAATTGTATCTACAGGGATGCCTGGGTGACTCAGCAGTTGAGCATCTGAGCCTTCAGCTCAGGCTCAAGGCCTGACCCTGGGATCCTGGAGAGCCTCTGGCATCCGGCTACCTGCGGGGAGCTTGTTTCTCTCTCTGCCAATGTATCTGCCTCTTGTTTCTCTCTCCGCCAATGTCTCTGCCTCTCTCTCTCTCTCTCTCTCTCTCTCTCTCTCTCTGCCTGTCTCTCATAAGTAAATAAATGAAATCGTAAAAAACAAAACAAAACAAAACAAAAATGCTAATTGTATCTACATTTCCTTCTGGAAGCTAGGTTACTGATAAAAATGCTTTGTTCTTGTAAATCACTAAGACATTTGTAAACTGAGGGAGACTCCTGCCTTGCAGGATTGTGATCTCTATAAATTACCCGTTTTTCCTTTCCTTAGCTTTTGGACAGCCAGGAGTGGGTTTTGGTGGGCATGGGGTGGGTGCGGGTGAGAATGGGGGTAGGAGGGGTTCCCCGGTGTCAGATCTTGCTTTATCCTCAGCTAGCCTTCTGTTCCCTCATCACATATGCATACATTTATACACACCATCTTCCTGTAACTGCCCACAGCCTTAATTTAACTTTGATAATTTATATTTCATTGCATTATTTTTGAACTGTGACATATGAAATAATTTCACAATTTCAGAAAAGTTGTGACGTTATTTACCAATAAAAGGTGTGCACCCTTGTTACCAAGCTCAAATTTGTCTGCTCACCAGATGGGCAGCAAGCCAAGGTCTGAGCTACCGGCTGTGAAGCAAAGAAACCTCTATTGTCAGAAGGGCAGCCAAGGAATGAGAAGACAGGGGATTTTTCTCAAAGCTGCCTTGCCCTGTTGAGCCTGATAGCTTATGTATATATGGGGAAGGAGGTGAATACATGACATTGGAATGAGGGACCTCTTGTAATTTTGAGTGGGGTGGGGGGCTAGAAACAATCTGGAAATATGCATTCTTCTGGACATTGAGGCACCTGGTACAATCAGGTAATTGTTTTTTTCTTTTTTTCTTTCAAAATTGTATTTATTTATTTATTTATTTATTTACTTATTTATTTTTAATTCTTTTTTTTACATTTTTTAAAATTGGAGTTCAATTTGCCAACATATAGCATAACACCCAGTGCTCATCCCATCAAGTGCCCCCCGCAGTGCCTTTCACCAAGTCACACACAACCCCCCCGCCCCCCGCCACCCACCTCCCTTTCCACTACCCCTTGTTCATTTCCCAGAGTTCTGTGTCTCTCGTGGTTTGTCACCCTCACTGATATTTTCACTCATTTTCTCTCCTTTCCCCTTTATTCCCCTTCACTATTTTTTACATTCCCCAAATGAATGAGACCATATAATGACTGTCCTTCTCCGACTGACTTATTTCACTCAGCATAATACCGAACGGTTCCATCCACACTGAAGCAAATGGTGGGTATTTGTCGTTTCTAATGGCTGAGTAATATTCGGTTGTATACGTACACCACATCTTCTTAATCCACTTATCCTTTGATGGACACCGAGGTTCCTTCCACAGTTTGACTATTGTGGACATTGCTGCTATCAACATTGGGGCAGGTGTCCTGCTGTTTCACTGCATCTGTATCTTTGGGGTAAATCCCCAGCAGTGCAATTGCTGGGTTGTAGGGTAGCTCTATTTTTACCTCTTTGAGGAACCTCCACAGAGTTTTCCAGAGTGGCTACACCAGTTCACATTCCCACCAACAGTGCAAGAGGGTTCCCTTTTTTCCACATCCTCTCCAACATTTGTTGTTTCCTGTCTTGTTAATTTTCCCCAGTCTCACTGGTGTAAGGTTGTTGTTTTGATTTGTATTTCCCCGATGGCCAGTGATGCGGAGCATTTTCTCATGTGCTTGTTGGCCATGTGTAGGTCTTCTGTGGAGAAATGTCTGTTCACGTCTTCTGCCCTTTTCATGACTGGGTTGTTTGGGTGTTGAGTTTAATAAGATCTTTATAGATCTTGGATACTAGCCCTTCATCTGATAACGTCATTTGCAAATATCTTCTCCCACGCTGTTGGTTGTCTTTTAGTTTTGTTGATGGCTTCTTTTGCTGTGAAGAAGCTTTCTATCTTGATGAAGTCCCAATAATTCATTTTTGCTTTTGTTTCCCTTGCCTTCATGGATGTATCTTGAAAGAAGTTGCTGTGGCCAAGTTCAAAAAGGGTGTTGCCTGTGTTCTCCTCCAGGATTTTGATGGATTCTTGTCTCACATTTAGATCTTTCACTCATTTTGAGTGTATCTTTGTGTGTGGTGGAAGAGAAGGGTCCAGTTTCTCTCTTCTGTGTGTGGCTGTCCAGTTTCCCAGCACCATTTATTGAAGAGACCGTCTTTTTTCCAGTGGATAGTCTTTCCTGCTTTGTCGAATATTAGTGGACCATAGAGTTGAGGGCCCATTTCTGGATACTCTGTTCTGTTCCATTGATCTATGTGTCTGTTTTTGTGCCAGTACCACACTGTCTTGATGACCACAGCTTCGTGGTACAACTTGAAATGTGGCATTTTGGTGCCCCCAGCTCTGGTTTTCTTTTTTAATACTCCCCTGGCTATTCAGGGTCTTTTCTGATTCCACACAAATCTGAAGATGGTTTCTTCCAACTCTCTGAAGAAAGTCCATGGTATTTTGATAGGGATTGCATTGAACACGTAAATTGCCCTGGGTAGCATTGACACTTTCACAATATTAATTCTTCCACTCCATGAGCACGGAATATTTTTCCATCTTCTTTGTGTCTCCCTCCATTTATTTCAGAAGTGTTCTGTAGTGTTTAGGGTATAGATCCCTTCCCTCTTTGGTTCGGTTTCTTCCTAGGTATCTTATGCTTTTGGGTGCAATTGTCAATGGGATTGACTCCTTAATTTCTCTTTCTTCAGTCTCATTGTTAGTGTATAGAAAGGCCACTGACTTCTGGGCATTAATTTTGTATCCTGTCACACTGCCGAATTGCTGTAGGAGTTCTAGCAATCTTGGGGTGGAGTCTTTTGGGTTTTCTGCCTACAGTATCATGTCATCTGCTTAGAGTGAGAGTTTGACTTCTTCTTTGCCAATTTGATTGCCTTCAAGGTCTTTTTGTTTTCTGATTGCTGAGGCTAGGACTTTTAGTACTATGTTGAACAGCAGTGGTGAGAGTGTGTTGTGCCCAAGATTGCCAATCCGAGAAACCACCAAGGAGCCAACACCGATGCAAGCACACGAGGGTTTATTAGCAAGCTGGAGCTTGGGTCCAAGTGTACCCGTCACTCGGAGCAGGGACTTGGACTCTGAGGTGGGTTACAGCTGGATTTTTATGGGCTGGTCTAGGGGATTTTCAGTAAGGGTGGGGGAGTTTCTCAAGATGTTAGGTCCTCATTCCGATATGGGACTTTCCGCTAAGGGCAATGTCTGCAGTTTTTCTTGGAACCAACTTGGGCTACAGGCCGCAGTTGTTTACTCATCCAGGGGCCTGAGATGGCTGCCAGAGGTAAAATGGCTGCACTTATGTCAACGCTATGGTAGTCTTATTTTTCTCGGCCTCCATAAGTGGACTTCCCTGTCGTGTTCCTGATCTTACGGGAAAGGCTCTCAGTGTTTCCCCATGGAGAATGATATTTGCTGTGGGTTTAATTTTTTTTTTTAATTGGAGTTCAATATGCCAACATAGAGCATAACCCCCAGTGCTCATCCCGCTCATCCCAGCAAGTGCCTCCCTCAGTGCCCGTCACCCAGTCACCCCAATCCTCCACCCACCTCCTTTTCCATCACCTCTTGTTCGTTTCCCAGAGTTAGGAGTCTCTCATGTTCTGTCACTGATATTTCCCACTCATTTTCTCTCCTTTGTCCTTTATTCCCTTTCACTATTTTTTATAGTCCCCAAATGAATGAGACCATATTATGTTAGCCCTTCTCCGACAATCAGGTAATTGTATGTCAGATAATCTTGAGACAAATGGTATCATCCATCCGGTCCCCAGTAGGTTTCTACAATCAGCGGATATAGAGGGAGCAGCAGTGGAAAAGGCAAAGTGAACAATTGATTATGCATGAGGTTAAGAGGTACGCGGAGCATAATTAAGGAGGGAACAAAACAGAACGTGGAGCTAAGTTAAGAACACAGCTAAGACACCTACAGTTGTAAAGTTTGTGCTCTCTAAACCGGTGCAGGAGCCATGCTTATGGCCTTACCCTCATCCAGCTTCAAAAACTGTACATATCTTGATGCAGTTGCATTTGTGCTTACCTCCATGTCGATGTACATATAATGAAAAATTTCCCATGGAAACATTTCTTAATAAGTTGTGTATATCATGCTTTTTGCCCCCCTCCCAATATTTTAGTACGCATTTCCCAAGATAAATGATGTTCTGTTATATAATTCAGTGATTAAATTCAGAAAAGTTAACATTGATCTGATACAGGCTAATTCATATTCAAATATCTCTAGCAGTCCTGATGGGGGAACAGATGACTAACTGAGGACAAAGCACAAGCCAGGGGCAGCACATTGACAAGTCCTTGAAACAGGCAGAGGGACATTCCTTCTAAGGACTCAATTGCCTCAATGTTAATCCTTTGTTAAGGACAAAAGGCAATCATAGCCCAACCCCCAGGACCCTGTGAGTCTACAGTCTAAAATATTAAAATTTCTCTAGAAATTTCTTTTATCTCTAAACCCCCAAGATATGTGTTGGCAATCATCCCCCAAGCACATGGCCCACTGATATCCATCTGAAGGGTCTCATGACTCAGGTTTTATTAGGTGGTAATAAACTTTGGGAGGTAAATCTTCAGGGTGAATTTCTAGAATTCCTTTTCCCAACAATAGCTAGCACCCTCAAGGCCCTGGAGACCTTGCTTCCAAAATTCCTTAGAGAGTACACTGTAGCCCCAAATCCTTCCCAGTTCCCAGGTATATGTATGTATGCCTATATGAATTCTTTCTTGGTCGCCGGCTCTGGACCTCACCCCATCAAACTTCACCTATAGTCCAAAACTCCATCAGTCCAAATGATATGCTCTACATCATGCCACCCCCCTTCCCCGTTGCAAGCTGCCATCCAGAAATATGCATAGCACTCAGCTGCTGTGTCCAAAAGGTACTCAAGATTTGTCCATCGGTTATTTAGTAGAACGTTAATTGGTAGAAAGTCCACAAATTTGAGTTTGCATGATGTTTCTTGACAATTAGATGAAGTTATGAAATCTTGGCACCCCTATCACAGAAATGATGTTGTATCCTTGTGGTGCACGTTTCGTTTCTCAGGAGTGAACGAATGTCCATCATTTGGCTATGGCTGTGCCCATTGGTGCTCCACATTACAGCTAGCATTTCTCTGCTGTAATTAATAAGTAATTGTGGGGATATGCTTTGAGTCCATTTTCACCCACGATTATGCTTGCTTTGGTGATTTTTGTGTTTCCTTTGGCAAAAAATACACACTCTCACGCATATTTCCTTTCCTTTCTTTCTTACACCAAAGGTAGCATACTGCGGATGTTCTGGCACTATTTTTTGGTTTGTAATATATCCTGGAAATAACTCCTAATCAGGGACAGACTCCTCATTGCACTTCATCACTGCACAGACTGCATGACCTGTACAAACAATGCTGTGTTGAATAATGGCTGGCACTTTGGGAGGTAAATCTTCAGGGTGAATTTCCAGAAATGGAATCATTAGGTCAAAGGGTAAATGCCTATGTACCATCAGATTCCACTCCGTTTTGCATCTCCACCAGGAGTATTTGACAGTGCCTGTTTCCCCACAGCCTTGGAAAATTACTATGTTCTCGGGCTTTTCAAATTCTGCCAGTCTGATGAGTCAGAAATTATGTCTCAGGGTACTTGATTGCTTTTCTGTTCTCTTCTCTTCTTTTTCTTTTTTCTCTTCTTTCTTTCAAATAAAATTAAAATTTTAATTATTTTTTGTCTCTCAAGTTAGTATTTAAATTCCATTTAGTTAACATACAGGTTAATATTAGTTTCAGGTGAAGAATTTAGTGTTTCATCACTTCCATACAGCACCCAGTGCTCATCACAACAAGTGCCCTCCTGGTCACCGATGACCCATTTAATCCATCCCCCTGTCCACCACCCTTCCAGCAACCCTCAGTTTATTCTTTGTGGGTAAGGGTCTGTTTTACAATCTCTCTCTCTCTCTCTCTCTTTTTCCTCCTTCTCCTATGTTTCTCTGTTTTGTTTCTGAGATTCCACATATGAGTAAAATCATATTTCTCCTTCTTCTGACTGACTTATTTCACTTAGCATAATACCTTCTAGCTCGCTCCATCCACGTTCTAGCGCATCGCAAGATTTCGTCCTCTTTGATGGCTGAGTAATATTCCACAGCATTCCATTATGTCTATACATATATGTAATAAGTACATATTATATAAGTACATCATATATATACCTATATGCATATAAAATTGTATATCGCATCTTCTTTATCCAATCATCAGTTGATAGAAACTTGGGCTCTCTCCGTAGTTTGGCTATTGTTGATAATGCTGCATGTACCATCTCATATCTGTATTTTTTGTATACTATGGGTAAGTAAATACCCAGTAGTGCAATTGCTGGGTAGTAGTGTAGTTCTATTTTTAACTTTTTGAGGAACCTCCTACTAAGTTTTCCAGAGTGGTTGCACCAGTTTGCATTCATACCAACAGTGTGAGAGAGTTCCCCTTTTTCAGCACCCTGGCCAACATGTCTTGTTTCCTGTGTTGTTGATTTTAGTCATTCTGACAGGTGTGAGGTGATATCTCACTGGAGTTTTATCCACAGGATAAAACAAACAGGAGTTGTATCCTGTTTTGATTTGCATTTCCATGAGGATGAATGATATTGAACACGTTTTCATGTGTTTGATGGAAAGATATGTTTGGAAAAATGTCTATTCACATCTTCTACCCATTTCTCAACTGGATTATTTGTTTTGGGGGAGGCTGAGTTTAATAAATCCTTCAGAGACTCTTGGGTACTAACTCTTTATCGGATATGTCATTTGCAAATATCTTCTCCCATTCTGTAGGCCACCTTTCAGTTTTGTTGAATGTTTCCTTTGTTGTGCAGAAGCTTTTTATCTTGATGAAGTTCCAAAACTTAATTTTTGCTCTTGTTTCCCTTTCCCCTGGCGACGTGTCTGGTAAGAAGTTGCTACCACTGAAGTCCAAGAGGTTGCTGCCTGTGTTCTCCTCTAGGATTCTGATGATTTCTTATCTCAGGTTTAGGTCTTCCAAACATTTTTAAATTTATTTTTCTGTATGATGTAAGAGAGGGGTCCAGTGTCATTCTTTTGCACGTGGCTGTCCAGTTTTCCCAGCATCACTTATTGAAGAGACTGCCTTTTTTCCACTGGGTATTCTTTCCTGCTTTGTTGAAGATTAGTTGGACATATACTGGTGGTTCTATTCCTGGGTTCTCCATTGTGTTCCACTGATCTGTGTGGCAATTTTTGTGCCAGTACCATATCCTTTTGATGATGACTACAGCTTTATGATATAGTTTGAAGACTGGAATTGTGATGCCTCCAGGATTGGTTTCCTTTTTTAACACTCCTCCGGCTATGTCAGGGTGTTTTCTGGTTCCATGCAAATTTTAGGGTTGTTTGTTCCAGGTCTGTGAAAAATGTCCATGGGATTGCATTGAATGTGTAGATTGCTTTCGGTAGTACAGACATTTTTACAATATTTGTTCTTCAGATCCATGAACATGGAATCTTTTTCCATTTCCTTGTGTCATCTTCAATTTCTTTCATTAGTGCTTTATAGTTTTCAGAGTACAGATCGTCTACCTCTTTGGTTAGGTTTGTCCCTAGGTGTCTTATGGGTTTTGGTGCAATTGTAAGTGGAACTGATTTCTTGGTTTCTCTCTCTGCTGCCTCATTATTGGGGTATAGAAGTGCAACAGACTTCTATACATTGATTTTGTATCCTGCAACTTTACTGAACTCAGGTATTAGTTGTGGGAATTGTTTGGAGGAGTCTTTTAGGTTTTCTACATAGAGTATCATGCCACCTGTGAATAGTGGAGGTTTGACTTCTTCCTTGATGATTTGGAAGTCTTTTATTTCTTTGTGTTTTGTTGTTGTTGTGACTATGACTTCTGGTCCTACATTAAATAACTGTGGTGAGAGTGGACATTCCTGTCTTATTCCTGACCATAGAGGAAAAGCTCTTGGTTTCTCCCCACCGAGGATGACATTAGCTGTGAGTCTTTCCTAAACGGCCTTTATGATGATGCGGTATGTTCCCTCTATCCCCACTTTCTAGAGGGTTTTTTTATCAAGAATAGATGCATCTACTGAGGGAACCATATAGTCCTTATCCTATCTTTTATTAAAGTGGCGTATCATGTTGATCGATTTTGAAATATTGAACCAACCCTGCAACCCAGGAATAAGCCCCACTTTATCATGGTGAATGACTCTTTTAGTGTACTGTGGATTTTTTTTTTTTGTACTGTTGAATTTTATTTGCTAGTATCTTGTTGAGAATTTTTGCATCCCTGTTCATCAGGGATATTGGCCTTTGGTTCTTCTTCTTTTTACAGGGTCTTTGTCTGGTTTGGGTATCAAGCTAACGCTGGCCTCCTTGAATGAGTTTGGAACAGTCTGAGAAGAATAAGCATTATCTCTTCCATTAATATCTGGTAGAATTCCCCTGGGAACCCATCTGCCCCAGGACTTTTGTTTGTTGGGAGATTTTTGATTACTGATTCAATTTCCCTGCAGATTATGCATCTCTTCAATCTTTCTGTGTCTTCCTGTTTCAGGGTTCATAGTCTGTATGTTTCTAGGAATTTGTCCATTTTTTCCAGGTTGTCCAGGTCGCTGATGTAAAATTCTCACAAAATTCTCTTACATTTGTGTGTATTTCTGTGGTGTTGGTTGTGATCTCTCCTCTTTTGTTCATGATGATATTTATTTGGATCCTTTCTCTTTTCCTTTGATAAGTGGCTAGGGGTTTATCAGTTTTATTAGTTCCTTCAAAGAGCCAGCTCCTGGTTTCATTGATCTGTGCTATCGTTATTTTAGTTCCTTGACCCTTTATTTCTGCTCTAATCTTTATTATTTTCTTACTTATGTTGACTCTAGGCTTCACTTTTTGTCTTCTCTCCAGCCCCCACCCCCTCCTTTATGTGTAAGGTTAGGTTTTCGACTAAGCATTTATGACTTTTCTTGCTTCTTGAGGAAGGTCTGTATTGCTATATCCTTCCCCCTTAGCACTACCTCTGCAGCATCCCAAAGGTTTGGGGCTCTCGAATTTTCATTTTCATTTGCTTCCATGGACTTTTTAATTTTGTCTTCAATTTCCTGGTTCACCCATTCATTCTTTAGTAGGATGTTTTTTGATATCCATGTATTTCTTTTTTCTTGTGGTCATGGTCTGAAAATATGCCTGGTGTGATCTCAATTTTTTCTGCTTGTAGAGGACTGATTTGTGACCCACTATGTGATCCATTCTGGAGAATATTCCATGTGCACTAGAAAAGAATGTGTATTCTGCTGCTTCAGGGTGAAATGCTCTGAACAGGTTTGTGAAGTCCCCCTGGTCATTTAAAGTCCTCATTTCCTTGTTGAACTTCTGCTTAGGTGGTCTGTCCATTGAAATGAGTGGAGGCATTAGGGTCTCCTCCTATTGTGGTATAATTAGCAATGAGTTCCTTTATGTTTGTTGTTAATTGTTACATGTTTGGGTGCTGCTTCCAAGTTGGAGGCATAAGTATTTGCAATTGTTAGATCTTCTGGGGGAATAGACCGCTTAGTTATGACATAGTGTCCTTCTTCATCTCTTGCTAGTCTTGGGTTTAAAACCTAGTTTGCTGATCTACGTATAGCAACTCTGGCTTTCTTCTCATGTGTGTTAGCATGAAAAAAGGGTCCTCTGCTCCCTCACTGTAAAGACACTGGGGAGGTATCCTTAGGTCTCAAACAAATCTCTTGTAGACAGCATATTGATGAGTCTTCCTTCTTCTGTTTTTTTTTTTTTTTCTTTTTTTAAAAGATTTTATTTATTTATTCATGAAGGCACAGAGAGAAAAAAAAGAGAGAGAGAGAGAGACGCAGAGAGAGTTGCAGAGACACAGGCAGAGGGAGAAGCAGGCTCCATGCAGGAAGCCCGACGTGGGACTCGAACCCAGGTCTCCAGGATCATGCCCTGGGCCAAAGGTGGCGCTAAACCACTGAGCCACACGGGCTGCCGCATGAGTCTTATTTCTTCTTGGTTCTGATACCCTATGTCTTTTGTTTGGAACAGTTAGTCCATTTACATTCAGCATGATTCGTGATAGATATGAATTTAGTGTCTTTTTATCACTTGTTTTGTCCCTGTGTCTGGAGAGTCTCTCCGTTCCTCTGCAGTCTGTCACTTTCAGTCTTTTCTTTTCACTCAAGGAGTCCTCTTTAATAATTCTGGCAAACCTCTTTCGTCTTTGGTTCTCTGGGAAACTATCTCTCCTTCTATTCTGAATGATTTGAATGATTGCCTTGCTGGATAGAGTATTCTTGGCTGCAGATATTTCCCCTGCAGTACATTGAGTACACCATGGCACTCCCTTCTGGCTTGCCAAGTTTCAATGGACAGATCTGCAGATAGCCTTATGGGTCTTCCCTTATAAGTTAGGGACTTCTTTTGCCCTGCTGCTTTTAGGATTTTTTTTTTTTTAATTGGGACATCTTGCAAACTTAATTACAATATGTCTCGGGGTTGGTCTATTTTTGTTGATTTTGATGGGAGTTTTCTGGGCCTCCTGGATCTGGATATCTGTTTCCTCCCCCAGATTAGGGACATTTTCAGCTATGACTTCCCCAAATAAATCTTCTGCTCCCTTTGCTCTCTTCTTCTTCTTAAGTGCCCCCTTTGGTATGGGTGTTATTTTGTTCCATGGCGTCCCTGTGTTCTCTAAGTCTCCGTCTTTGACCCATGAGTTTTCTCTTCTTCTTCTTTTCAGTTTCATTATTTTCCCTTATTCTGTCTTCTATATCACTTAAACATTCCTCTGTTTACTCCATGCTTATGGCCACTGACTCTAGTTGGTTTTGACTCTCCATTATTGCATTTTTCATTTTGGCCTGACTAGTTTGTAACTCTTTTTTTTCTCTGTGGGAAGGGCTTCCCTGATGTCTTCCATGCTTTTCTCAAGCCCAGCTAGTATGTTATTATGACTGTTGCTTTAAATTCTGGATCAGGGTTATAACATATATGTCTCAGATCCCTGGCCATGACCTTTTCTTGTTCTTTCTTTTGGGATGAATTCCTCCATCTTGGCATTTTGTCTAGGTCTCTGTCTTCTTCTATGTGTTAGGAAAGCCCATTGTGTTCTTGCTCCTGAGAGTAATGGGTTTATGAAGAAGAGGTCATGTAATGCCCAGGGCCTATGACTCCAGCGTGTGTCTCTGGTGTGTGCTGCATGCACTTTGCTGCTGCGTTTTGGCTTGTAAGGGTTCTCTTTGCCTGCAGTGGGGAGTGTTGGGACCTTGGCCAGAGTACAGCCAGTTTTAACTAGGGATGCTCTGGCCTGTTTGTTTAAAACGACGCGATGCTATTTTCACTAGAACTGAAGTTTCGTAGAACGCCACGGTCCGTATGATGTCAGAAAGATGTTAGGGCCAAGGGCCAAGAAAGAATCATTGAGATGTCTTTGATGCAACAGGTGGGTTAGTTGAAGCCCGAGGACAGGACCCACGGGCAGAAAGAGCTGCACTGGGATCATGAGCAGTGCCCCTCCTCTCCCCATTATATACTTCTAAGTTGGAAGAGGGTTAGGGATAGCACAATTCTCTAGGGAATTTTGGAAGAAAAGTTTCAAGGCCCTTCAGGGTGCTAGCTATTGTTAGAAAAAGGTCAATTATTACTGTCTAGTAAAACCCGTGTCATGAGACCCTTCAGATGTGGGTCCAATGCTTGGGAGATGATTGCCAACGTGAATCTATAAGGGGAGGGGGTGTAGAGATAGGGGGAATCCCAAAGGAAATTTTAAACATGTTTTATTTCAATTCAATATAATTGGGCAGCCCCGGTGGTGCAGCGGTTTAGCGCCGCCTGCAGCCTGGGGTGTGATCCTGGAGTGCCGGGATCGAGTCCCACGTCGGGCTTCCTGCGTGGAGCCTGCTTCTCCCTCTGCCTGTGTCTCTGCCTCTCTCTGTGTGTCTCTCATGAGTAAATAAATAAATCTTTAAAATAATAAATTCAATAATATTAACATATATGGTATTCTTTATATTTTTTAATGGTGTTCAATTTCCCAAAATATACTATAACACCCAGGGCTCATCCTGTCAAGTGCCCCTCTCCGTGCGTGTCACCCAGTCACTGTATCCCCCCACCCACCTCCCCTTCCACTACCCCTTGTTTGTTTCCCAGAGTTAGGAGTCTCTCATGTTTTGTCACCTTCTCTGATTTTTTCCCACTCATTTTCTCTCCTTTTCCCTATAATCCCTTTCAAGAATTTTTATATTCCCTGTATGAGTGGAACGATACAATGATTGTCCTTCCCTGACTGACTTACATCACTCGGCATAATACCCTCCGGTTCCATCCACATCAAAGCAAATGATGGGTATTTGTCGTTTCAAATGGCTGAATAATAATCCATTGTATATATATATAGATATACCACATCTTCTTTATTCATTCATTCATTTATTCAGTGGACACGGAGGCTCCTTCCACAGTTTGGCTGTTACAGGTATTGCTGCTATAAACATTGGGGTATAGGTGTCTCGGCTTTTCACTGCTTTTCACTGCATCTGTATCTTTGGGATAAATCCTCTGTAGTGCTATTGCTGGGTCGTAGGGTAAATCTATTTTTAACTCTTTGAGGAATGTCCACACAGTTTCAAAGAGGGGCTGTACCAGTTCACACTCCCACCAACAGGGCAAGAGGGTTCCCCTTTATCCACATCCTTGCCAACATTTGTTTTTACCTGTCCTGTTAATTTTTGCCACTCTCACGGGTGTCAGGTGATAACTCATTGTGGTTTTGATTTGTATTTCCCTGATGGCAAGCGATGCAGAGCATTTTCTCATGTGCTTGTTGGCCATGTGTAAGTATTCTATGGAGAGACGTCTGTTCTTGTCTTCTGCCCATTTCATGACTGGATTGTTTGTTTCTTGGGTGTTGAGTTTAATAACTTCCTCACAGATCTTGGATACCTCCCTTTATCTGTCATTTGCAAATAGCTTCTCCCATGCGGTAGGTTGTCTTTTAGTTTTGTTGACTGTTTCTTTTGCTGTGCAAAAGCTTTTTATCTTGATGAAGTCCCAAGAGTTCATTTTTGCTTTTGTTTCCCTTGCCTTCATAGGTGTATCTTGCAAGAAGGTCCTGTGGCCAAGTTCTTGCAACTTCTTGCAACACCCTAAAGGGTGTTGGCTGTGTTCTCCTCTAGGATTTTGATGGATCCTTGTCTCACATATAGATCTTTCATCCATTTTGAATGTATCCTTGTGTGTGGTGGAAGAGAAGGGTCCAGTTTCATTTTTCTGCACAAGCTGTCCAATTTTCACAGCACCATTTATTGAAGAGACTGTCCGTTTTCAAGTGGATAGTCTTTCCTGCTTTGTCGAACATTAGTTGACCCTAGTTTGAGGGTCCATTTCTGGATTCCCTATTCTGTTCCATTGATCTATGTGTCTGTTTTTGTGCATTATCACATTGTCTTTTTTTTTTATAATAAATTTATTTTTTATTGGTGTTAAATTTACCAACATACAAAACAACACCCAGTGCTCATCCCGTCAAGTGCCCCCCAGCAGTACCCGTCACCCATTCACCCCCACGCCCCGCCCTCATCCCCTTTCACCACCCGTAGTTTGTTTCCCAGAATTAGGAGTCTTTATGTTCTGTCTCCCTTTCCGATATTTCCCACTCACTTTTCCTCCTTTACCCTCTATTCCCTTTCACTATTTTTTATATTCCCCCAAATGAATGAGACCATATAATGTTTGTCCTTCTCCGATTGACTTAAGTCACTCAGCATAATACCTTCCAGTTCCATCCACGTCGAAGCAAATGGTGGGTAATCTGTCGTTTTTAATGGCTGAGTAATATTCCTTTTTTATATATAATAAATTTATTTTTTATCAGTTTTTATCGTTTTTTATCGGTTCAATTTGCCAACTTACAGAATAGCACCCAGTGCTCATCCCGTCAGGTGTCCCTGTCAGTGCCCGTCACCCATTCACCCCCACCCCCCGCCCTCCTCCCTTCCACCACCCCTAGTTCGTTTCGCAGAGTTAGAAGTCTTTATGTTCTGTCTCCCTTTCTGATATTTGCCACACATTTCTTCTCCCTTCCCTTCTATTCCCTTTCACTATTATTTACGATCCCCAAATGAATGAGAATATATAATGTTTGTCCTTCTACAATTGACTTACTTCACTCAGCATAATACCCTCCAGTTCCATCCACGTTAAAGCAAATAGTGGGTATTTGTCATTTCTAATGGCTGAGTAATATTCCATTGTATACATAAACTACATCTTCTTTATCCATTCATCTTTCGATGGACACCGAGGATCCTTCCACAGTTTGGCTGTTGTGGACATTGCTGCTAGACACATCGGGGTGCACGTGTCCCCGCTTTTCACTGCATCTGTACCTTTGGGGGAAATCCCCAACAGTGCAATTGCTGGGTGGTAGGGCAGATCTATTTTTAACTCTTTGAGGAACCTCCACACAGTTTTCCAGAGTGGCTGCACCAGTTCACATCCTCACCAGCAGTGCAAGAGGGTTCCCCTTTCTCCACATCGTCTCCAACATTTGTGGTTTCCTGCCTTGTTAATTTTCCCCATTCTCACCGGTGTGAGGTGGCATCTCATTGTGGGTTTGATTTGTATGTCCCTGATGGCAAGTGATGGCGGAGCATTTTCTCGTGTGCCCTTTGGCCATGTCTATGTCTTCCTCTGTGAGATTTCTGTTCATGTCTTTTGCCCATTTCATGATTAGATTGTTTGTTTCTTTGCTGTTGAGTTAAATAAATTCTTTATAGATCTTGGATACTAGCCCTTTATCTGATACGTCATTTGCAATTATCTTCTCCCATACTGTAGGTTGTCTTTTAGTTTTGACTGGTATCAAGGTTGACTGTATCCTTTGCTGTGCAAAACCTTCTTATCTTGATGAAGTACCACTAGTTCATTTTTGCTTTTGATTCTTCTGCCTTCGTGGATGTATCTTGAAAGAAGGTACTGTGGCCGAGTTCAAAAAGTGTGTTGCCTGTGTTCTCCTCTAGGATTTTGATGGACTCTTGTCTCACATTTAGATCTTTCATCCATTTTGTGTTTATCTTTGTGTATGGTGCAAGAGAGTGGTCCAGTTTCATTCTTATGCATGTGGATATCCAATTTTTCCAGCACCTTTGATTGAGGAGACTGTTTTTTTCAGTGGGTACTCCTTCCTCCTTTGTCGAATATTAGTTGAGCATAAAGTTGAGGGTCCACTTCTGGATTCTCTGTTCTGTTCCATTGATCTATGTGTCTGTTTTTGTGCCAGTACCACACTGTCTTGATGACCACAGCTTTGTAGTACAACATGACATCTGGCAGTGTGATGCCCCCAGCTATGGTTTTCTTCTTTAATATTCCCCTGGCTATTCGGGGTCTTTTGTGATTCCACACAAATCTGAAGATGGTTTCTTCCAACTCTCTGAAGAAAGTCCATGGTATTTTGATAGGGATTGCATTGAACACGTAAATTGCCCTGGGTAGCACTGACATTTTCACAATATTAATTCTTCCACTCCATGAGCATGGAATATTTTTCTATCTTCTTTGTGTCTTCCTCTATTTATTTCAGAAGTGTTCTGTAGTGTTCAGGGTATAGATCCTTTCCCTCTTTGGTTCGGTTTCTTCCTAGGTATCTTATGCTTTTGGATGCAATTGTCAATGGGATTGACTCCTTAATTTCTCTTTCTTCAGTCTCATTGTTAGTGTATAGAAAGGTCACTGACTTCTGGGCTTTGATTTTGTATCCTGCCACTCTGCCAAATTGCTGTATCAGTTCTAGCAATCTTGGGGTGGAGTCTTTTGGGTTTTCTGTGTACAGTATCATGTCATCTCCTTAGAGTGAGAGTTTGACTTGTTCTTTGCCAGTCTGAATGCCTTTTACACCTTTTTGTTGTCTGATTTGCTAAGGCTGGGACTTCTAGTACCATGTTGTTGTTGTTGTGTTTCCACGTTCTTTTTTTTTTTTTTTTGAAAGAATTTATTTATTTATTCATGAGACAGACAGAGAGAGAAAGAGGCAGAGACACAGGCAGAAGGAGAAGCAGGCTCCATGCAGGGAGCCTGACGTCAGACTGGATCCCGGGTTTCCAAGATCACACCCGGGGCTAAAGGCAGCGCCAAAACGCTGGGCCACCAGGGCTGCCCTAGTACCACGTTGAATAGCAGTGGTGAGAGTGGACTTCCCTGTCGACATCGTAGGGGAAAGGCTCCCAGTGTTTCCCACTGAGAATGATATTTGCTGTGGGCTTTTTGTAGATGGCTTTTAAGATGCTGATGAATGTTCCCTCTATCCCTACACTCTGAAGAGTTTTGATCAGGAATGGATGCTATATTTTGTCAAATGTTTTCTCTACATGTATTGAGAGGATCATATGGTTCTTGTTTTTTCTCTTGTTGATATGATCTATCACATTGATTGTTTTGCCGATGTCGAACCAGCCTTGCATCCTGGGGATAAATCCTACTTGGTCATGGTGAGTCATCTTCTTAATGTATTAGTTGAATCCTATTGGCTAGTTAGGATCTTGTTGCGAATTTTTGCACCTGTGTTCATCAGGGATATTGGTCTATAAATCTCCTTTTTGGTGGGGTCTTTGTCTGGTTTTGGAATTAAGGTGATGCTGGCCTCATAGATCGAGCTTGGAAGTATTCCGTCCCTTTCTATCTTTTGGAATATCTTTAGTAGAATAGGTATAATTTCTTCTTTAATCGTTTGATAGAATTCCGCTGGGAAGCCACCTGGCCTTGGACTTTTGTGTCTTGGGAGGTTTTTGATGACTGCTTCCGTTTCCTCCTTGGTTATTGGCCTGTTCAGGCTTTCTATTTCTTCCTTTTCCAGTTTTAGTAATTTGTGGTTTCCCAGAAGGGCGTCCATTTCTTCTAGATTTCCTAATTTAATGGCGTATAGCTGCTCATAATATGTTTTTAAAATCATTTGTATTTCCTTGGTATTGGTGGTGATCTCTCCTATTTAATTCATGATTTTATTAGTTTGAGTCTATTCTCTTTTCTTTTTAATAAGGCTGGCTAATAGTTTATCTATCTCATGAATTCTTTCAAAGAACCAAGTCCTGGTGTTGTTGATCTTTTCTACAGTTCTTCTGGTCTCTATTTCCTTGAGCTCTGCTCAAATCTTTATTAACTCTCTTATTCTGCTTAGTGTATGTTTTATTTGCTGTTCTTCCTCCGGTTCCTTTAGGTGCAAGGTTAGTTTGTGTATTTGAGTTTTTTCCAGTTTTTTGAGGGAGCCTTGTGTTGCAATGTATTTCCCTTTTAGGACTGCTTCTGCCGTATTCCAGAGATTTCGAACAGTTGTATCTTCATTTTCATTAGTTTCCATGAATCTTTGTAATTCTTCTCTAAGTTCCTGGTTGACCCATTCCTCTTTTAATAGGATGCTCTTTAACCTCCACGTGTTTTGAGTTTCTTCCAAATTTCTTCTTGTGATTGAGCTCTACTTTCAAAGCATTATATACTCTGAAAATATCCTGGGGACGACCCCAATCTTTTGGTATTGGTAGAGACCTGATTTGTGACCCAGCCTGTGGTCTATTCTGGATAAAGTTCCATGTGCGCTTGAGAGGAATGTGTATTCATTTGAGTTCGGATGGAAAGTTCTGTATATATCTGTGAAATCCATGCCGTCCAATGTATGATTCAAGGCCCTTGTTTCTTTGGTGATGTTGTGCTTTGTACATCTGTCATTTGCAGAAAGTGCCACGTTGAAGTCTCCTACTAGTAGTGTATTATTATCTAATTTTGTCTCTCCTTTGGTTATGAATTGATTGATATGCTTGTCATCTCCCACAGTAGGGGCATAAACATCTCATGATTGTTAGGTCTTCTTGTTGGATAGACCCTTTAAGTATGATGTAGTGTCCCTCTTCATCTCTTACTACAGTCTTTGGTATAAACTTTAATTTATCTGGTATGATGAGTGATACCCCAGCTTTCCTTTGAGGACCATTTGAATGGTAAATTGTTCTCCATCCTCTCATTTTCAGGCTGGAGGTGTCCTTAGGTCTCAAATGAGTCTCTTGTAAACAGCAAATAGCAAATGGGTCTTGCTCTTTTATCCAGTCAGAAACCCTGTGTCTTTTGATGGGATCATTTAGCCCATTCACCCTCAGAGTAACTACTGAAAGATATGAATTTAGTGTCATCACAATACCTATTCAGTCCCTGTTTTCGTGGATTATTTCTTTGGGCTTCCTCTTTCTTTAACAGAGGCCTCCTTAATATTTCTTGCAGAGCTGGTTCAGTGGTCACATAGTCTTTCAGTTTCTGCCTATCTTGGAAGGTCTTTATCCCTCCTATTCTGAATGAGAGCCTTGCCGGATAAAGTATTCTTGGCTGCATGTTCTGCTCATTTAGTAGCCTGAATATTTCCTGGCAGGCCAGAAAGGGCTGGCTCTGGCTCTGTGTTGATGTCTGCTGTTAATCTAATATTTCTCCCCATATGAGTTAAGAATCCCTTGTCTCGGGATCCCTGGGTGGCGCGGCACTTTAGCACCTGCCTTTGGCCCAGGGCGCGATCCTGGAGACCCGGGATCGAATCCCACGTCGGGCTCCCGGTACATGGAGCCTGCTTCTCCCTCTGCCTATGTCTCTAGTTCTCTCTCTCTCTCTCTCTCTGTGACTATCATAAAAAAAAAATAAAATAAAAAAATAAAAAAATAAAAAAATAAACTAAAAACCCCACTACTTTAATAAAAAAAAAAAAAAAAGAAGAATCCCTTGTCTCTCGCTGCTCTAAGGATTTGCTCTTTATCTTTGGAATTTGCAAGTTTCACTATTAAATGTCGAGATACTGAATGGTTTTTATTGATTTTGAGGGGGAGGGGGCCTCTCTGTCTCCTGGATCTGCATGCCTGTTTCCATGCCCAAATTCCCAGCTATGGGAAGTTCTCAGCTATGATTTATTCAAATATGCTTTCTGGTCCTCTGTCTCTCTCAGTGCCCTCTGGAACCCCAATTATATGTAGAGTCTTCCTTCTGAGGTTATCATTTATTTCCCTTAACCTTTCCTCACGGTCTTTTAATTGTCTGTCTCTTTTATCCTTTGCTTCCTTCCTTGCCATCAACTTGTCTTCCGTGTCGCACACTCTTTCTTTCCTTTTTTTTATAATAAATTTATTTTTTATTGGTGTTCAATTTGCCAGCATACAGAATAACACCCAGTGCTCATCCCGTCAAGTGCCCCCCTCAGTGCCCGTCACCCATTCACCCCCACCCCCCGCCCTCCTCCCCTTCCACCACCCCCAGTTCGCTTCCCAGAGTTAGGAGCCTTCATGTTCGTGCACTCTTTCTTTCACCTCATTAACCCTCCTTGATAGGACCTCCAGTTTGGATTGCATCTCATTTAATTGATTTTTTATTATGGCCTGAATAGATCTAAATTCTGCAGTCATAAAGTCTCTTGAATCTATTATGCTTTTTTCCAGATACACCAGTTGCTTTATAATTGTGCTTCTGCATTGGCTTTCTGACATCGAATTGTAATCCATATTCTGGAACTCTGTGGCAGAGTGTTCTCTTTCTGATTCTTTCTTTTGTAGTGAGTTCTTCCTTCCAGTCATTTGCTCAGTGCAGAGTGGCTGTATGAGTGGGCTGAGTCAAGAGTATTAACCACGACCTAAGTAAATTTTACCCTAGAGGATTCTGATGAGGTCAGAGACCAGAAAATGAAAACAAAGATCACAACAAAATAAAACAAAAGGACCACTGAAGTGAAAAACACATTTTAAAACAAAGCAGTAAAAAGTAAAAGGCCAAGAATCTCAAAGAAGAAGAAGAAAAAGAAAAAAGAAAAAGAGAGGGGGAAAAAAAAGCAAAAGTAAAGGGGGCGGGGAGAAAAAAAGAGGAAAAAAAAGACAAGAAAAAGAAAGAAAGAGGGGGTGGATGGGGATTTGGTGGTGGTGAAGAAGTTGTAGTGGAGGGAGAATGTAGTCTACCCTAGGGGTTCTGGAGGGTGATACTCCTAGTTCCAATTGTATTAAGTTCTATGTGTTAGGAGATGCTCAATCCCAAATGTATATAAACCAGCAATACTTGTAGAAAGCCCCAGCAGTGACCAGCAAAACATAAACAAGATAAAAAGAGGGGGCCAGAATGGGAATGAAGAGAGAATATAATCTCACGGAATGAACCGGCACACTATACCACTTGGTTCTGGGTGCATGCTGGTCATGTTTCAGAAGGCATTAACTTCTGTCATTGTAGAACAAAACAAGACAGAGAAAACAAAAAGCGCAAAACAAGATCTCACATATCTCCCAAAATTGAATTGAGTTTGTTGAGGGGAATCTAGAAGTGAAAAATATATCTAAGACAAATGCATATGTAATTGTAGGCATACGAAAGTCAAAAAAGGAAGAAAAAAATGAAGAGGTGGTAAAATATTGTATTTAAGGTGGGAAAAGAGAAAAAATATTGGAAGCTTTTCGTCTGATATATAAACGAGTTGTACTGGGAAAAGGGGTGGGGGGAAGGGAGGGTACCCTCTAGTTCTATATACCATAAATCTCTCGACTTCCCCGGGAGCTTTCCAGTGCTGCTTGGTCAAGAACTTGCTCTTCCCCTGTTCTTCCAGCTGGTCCTCTGGGCGAGGGTTCTGCTGTGCTGATTCTCACATGTGCGTGCATGCACCTGGGAGAGCTGTCCCGCCCCCTGCCAGTTGCCGGCTCAGTGGTAGATGTTTACCTTGTGAGGCCTCTGTTCCCTGGTAGTGCTGCCTCTCCCAGGCACAGGGGGAAACAAGGAGGAAATCAACAATGGAGGTGGCCAGAATTCCAGCTCTGGGGTCAGCTCCCTGCTAGTAACTACCGCAGTCTTCCAGTTCGCACTGGACTAGTGCGACACCTCCGGGGCGGTGTGGGGGGCACTGATCCGAACAGCTTGCAGGGCACCCAGCGAGCGGCAGGAGAGTCCCCACTGTCCTGTGCCCTCCCTGCTTCCGCCTGTCTCAGGGGTAGAGCAGGATCGTGGGCTTTGTCTGCTCGGTGCCCTGGGATCCAGGGCCCTGTGCTGCTGGGATGGCGCCTCTGGGGCACGTGGCTCCCCAAGGCAGCAGGGCACAGACACCTCCGTCTGGAGGCGCCCGCCTAACCCACTGGCTTCTCCCAGATGCCCTGCCACGTGCCGCCAGCCCTGTACAGATCTGCCCAGTCTGTGGTGTGTTTTCCCTCCAGGGGCCCCTCCTGTATTCGTGTCTCTGGGAAACTGGAGGCTTCACTGCCCTTCCTGCTAAGGAAAGGAAGCTAAGCACTTATCTCTACCTGATTCCCCTGCTAAGCACTTTTCCCTCGGGGGAAAAGTCCACGGTGGAGTTTCAAAGTTCCTGCTTCTCCAGGGCTGGGCTTTCCTGTCCCTCCAGGAAGCTTTATCTGGGCTCCTCGTGGTGCCCCTCCCCAACTTGATCTTTTTTCTTTTATTTTTTTCCACCTTCCTACCTTTATTTTTTTTTATTTATTTTTATTTTTTTATATTTTATATTCTTTTATATTTTTTATTATATTTTTATTTCATTTTATTTTATATTTTTTATATTTATTTTTTTATTTTTTATTTATTTCTTTTATTTATTTATTATTTTTATTTTATTTATTTTATTTATTTATTTATTTATTTATTTATTTATTTTTATTTATTTCTTTTATTTTTCTTTTATTTTTTTCCACCTTCCTACCTTGCTAGAAGCAAATGCTCCCTTCTCTCTGGAGCATTCTGATTGTTCTCTTTTTAAATCTCAGGTCGGAGTTGTCAGTGTTCGGGATGATTTCAGAGTTATCTCAGTAAGTTGGTGGGACCAGGTGAGTTGAGGACCCCTCCTCTTCTGCCATCTTGCCCCGCCCCCATACCGTGTTATTAGTTTCAGAAGTAGCATTAAGTGATTCATCAGTTGCACACCACACCCAGTGCCACTACTTCACTCCTTAATGCCCATCACCTAGTTAGCCCATCCTCTCACCCAAATCCCTCAGCTACCCTCAGTTTGTTCCCTAAAGCTCAGCATCTCTTATGGTTTGCCTGGTTCTCAATTTTCATCTTGTTTTATTTTTCTTTCCCCTCCCCCATGTTCATCTGTTTTGTTTCTTAAATTCCACATATGAGTGAAATCGTATGGTATTTGCCCTTCTCTGACTGACTTATTCTGCTTAGCAGAATGTCTTCTAGTTCCACCCATTCCATTGCAAGTGGCAAAATTTCTTTCTTTTTGATGGCTGAGTATACACACACAATGGATATATACCACAGCTCCTTTATCCATTCATTGGATTGTTGATTAGGACATCTTAGCTCTTCCCATATTTTGGCTATTGTGGAGATTGCTGCTATAAACATACATGTGCCCCTTAGTTTAATTTTGAGTTTAATTTGAGCCCTTGTGAGTGGTGTGAGGTGGGATCACATTGTGGTTTTGGTTTGGATTTCCCTGGTGCCCAGTGATGCGGAATGTTCTTTTTTATGCGCCTGTTGGCCATTTGTGTGTTTTCTTGGGGGAAATGTCTGTTCGTGTCTTCTGCTCATTTCTTGACTGGATTATTTGGGTTTTTTGGGTGTTGATTTTGATAAGTTCTTTATAGATCTTGGATGCTAGCCCTTTATCTGATACGACATTTACGAATATCTAAAACTAAAAAAAGTTTTAGTTTTGTTGACTGTTTCCTTTTCTGTACAAAGTTTGTTGGGTTTTTGTTCTTTTTTAAATCTTTATCAAGTCCCAATTGTTCACTTTTGCCTTTGTTCTTCTTGCCTCTGGAGAGGCAATCAATTGCATCCATTTCTTTGCTATGGCTGAGGTCACAGAGGCTGCTGCCTGCATTCTCTGCATTTTTTGATGGATTCCTGTCTCACATTTAGGTCTTTCATCCACTTTGAACTTATTTTTGTGTTTGGTGTAAGAAAGTGGTACAGTTTTATTCTCTTGCATGTGTCTGTCCAACTTTCCCAACACCACTGGTTGAAGAGACTGGCTTTTTTTCCATTGTATATCCTTTCCTGCCTTGTGAAAGTTTAGTTGACCACAGAGTTGAGGGTCCATTTCTGACTTCTATATTCTGTTCCAAGGATCTGTGTGTCTTTGTGCTAGTAGGACACTGTCTTGATGATGACATCTTTGTCATACAGCTTGAAGTCAGGAATTGTGATGCCTCCAGTTTTGGGATTCTTTTTCAACATTCCTTCAGCTATTCTGGGTCTTTTCTGTTTCCACGCAAATTTTGGGATGGTTTATTCCAACTCTATGAAAAAATGCTGATGGTATTTTGATACGGATTGCATTGAATGTGTAGATTGCTCTGTGTAGTATAGATATTATAGCAATATTTGTTCTTCCAACCCATGAGCATGGGAATTTCCATTTCTTTGTGTCCTCCTCAATTCCTTTCTTAAGTGTTCTACAGTTTTCAGAGTACAGATCCTTTACCAAAGTGGTTAGGTTTCTTCCTAGGTATCTTATGGTTTTTGGTAGAATTGTAAATGGGATCAATTCCTTCATTTCTCTTTCTTCTGTCTCATTGTTAGTGCACAGAAATGCACTGATTCCTGTGCATTGATTCTGTATCCTGCCAGTTTGCCGAATTGCTGTATGAATTCTAGCAATATTTTGCTGGAGTCCTTTAGGATTTTTCCGTGGAGAATCATGTGATCTGCAAAAAGGGAGAGTTTGATTTCTTCTCTGTTGATTTGGATGCCTTTTATTTCTTTGTGGGTTTTTTAAGTTTTTATTTATTTCTTTATTTTTTTAAAATTTTTATTGCCAAGGCTAAGACTTCTAGCATTATGTTGCACAACAGTGGTGAGAGTGGACATCCCTGTCGTGTTCTTGAACTTAGGGTAAAAGATCTCAGTTTTTCCCTGTTTTGGATGATATTTGCTGTGAGTTTTTTTTAATATGGCTTTTATGCAAATGAGATATGTTCCCTCTAGCCTTACACAGTGGACAGTTTTTATCAAGAAAGGATGCTCTATTTTGTAAAGCACTTTTTCTGCATCTATTGAGAGGATCATATGGCACTTGTCCTTTCTTGTACGCATGTGGCATATCACACTGGTTGATTTGTGTATGTTGAGCCACCTTGCATCCCAGGAATAATGCCCACCTGTTCGTGGTGAATAATCCAGGTAAATGGGCTGTTGGATCCTATTGGCTAGTATCTTGATAAGAATTTTTGCATCTATGTTCACCAGGGGGAGTTCTTCTTTCTAGTTATTTTTCTCAGTGCAGAGTGGCTGTATGAGCGGGCGGTGTCAAGACTATCAACCATGACCTGACTAAATTTCACCCAGATGATTCTGCCGAGGGTCAGAGACCAGAAATTGAAAACAGATCAGACAAAATAAAATGAAAGGACAACTAAAGTGAAAAACAAGTTTAAAAAAAAAGTAGTAAAAAATAAAAGGCCATGAACCTAAAAAAGAAGAGAAAAAAGGAGGGAAAAAGAAGAATAGAAAAAGAAAAAGAGAATAAGAAAAAAAGGTGGGGAGGGCGGGACTGGGAGATGGTGGTGGTGAAGAAGTTGTAGTGGAGGGAGAATGTAGGGGTCCGGAGGGTGATTCTCTTGTTTCTGATATATTAAGTTCTGTATTATTAGAAGATGCTCAGTCCCAAATTTATATAAACCAGAAATACTTGTAGAGGGCCCCAACATTGACCACCAAAGCATAGATGAGATAAAGGGGGCGGGGGGCAGAATGGGAATGAGGAATCTCACAGAATGAAACAGCATGGTATAATACTTGGTTCTGGGTGCATACTGGGTCATGTTTTAGAAGGTATTAACTTCTGCCATTGTAGAGCAAAATGAGGCAGCGAAAACAAAAACACAAAACAAAGAAAACATATCTTGCATATCTCCCAAAATTAAACTGAGTATGTTGAAGGTAATCTAGAAGTGGAAAATACATCAAGGTCTGTAACTGTAGAAATATGAAAGTCAGAAAGGAAGAATCTTAAAAATGAAGAGGTGGTAAAATATTGTAGTTAAGGTGGGAAAAGAGAAAAAATTGGAAACTTACAGTCTGATCTAATGCTTTCCTGGAAAAGGGAGGAAAAAAATTAAAAAGGAGGGGTATACTCTGGTTCTATAAACTGTAAATCCCTCAACTTCCCCTGGAGCTTTCCAGTGTTGGTCCGCCAAGAACTTGCTCTTCCCCTGTCCTTCCAGCTGGTCTTTTGGGAGAGGGGCCTGTTGTGCTGATTCTCAGATGTGTGCACCCAGGTAGCTACCCGGCCCCATGCCAGGTGCAGGGCTCAGTGGGAGCTGTTTATTCTCTGAGGCCGCTGTTCCCTGGCGACCCCACTCCGCCCCAGGCACAGGGTGACACAAGGAGGAACAACAATACTGGCGGCAGCCAGTTCTCCAGCTCTGGAGTCAGCTCCCACAGTAACTACTACAATTTCCCAGTCCACACTGGCCTCATGTTCCGGGGGCGGGTGGTGCTGATCTGCACAGCTAGGGGCGCCCGGGGGCGGGGGGCAGGAGAATCCTCACTGACCTGTGCCCTCGTTGCCTCCACCTGTCCCAGGGAGGGGGGAGCACCGGATCCTAGGTTGAGTTCCGCGGTGCCCTGCTGTCTGGGGCCTGTGCTGCTGGAATCATATTCTCAGGGAGCGGCTCCCGAAAGCAGCAGGGCACAGTCCCCTCCGTCGGGAGCCTCTGCCTGAGCTTCTCCCGAGGCCCGCCGGCCCGTACTCCATCCAACCCTTTACCGAGCTCAGCCCACAGTCTATAGAACGCTCTCCCGCAGGGTGCACTTCCTCTGTTAGGGACTCTGGGAGACTGGAGGCTCCACTGACCCTCCTGCAATTCTGCCCAAGTTCCCTACTAATCGCCTTTCCATCTGGGACAAACCTGGTGCGGATTTTTAAAGTTCCTGCTTCTCAGGGACTGGGCTTCCCTGTCCCGGGAGGCTTTTGCTACCCGGACTTAGCCAGGCTCCACGTGGGGGGCTCCCCCCCCCCCCCCCCCCCGCTTGATTCTTTTTTTTAATTTTTTTCCGCCTTCCTACCTCGTTAGAAGCAAAAACTCTTCTCTCTGGAGCGTTCCAGCTGTTTTCTCTTTAAATCTCAGAGTGAGACCTAGATAACCTTCAAATCATCCTGAAAACCTATAAATTCCACCTGAGAGGAATTCGGAGGCTCCGCGTGGAGAGGGCTGTATCGCCAGGGAGGGGGATTCCAACAGTGCAGGCCCCAGAGCCCAGGCTGCCGGAGGACACAGCCCAGGATCCGGCGCTCCCCGCGGGACAGGCAGAGGCCGGGAGGGCACAGGACAGCAAGGACACTCCTGCCGCCACTACCCTGAGCAGTGCAGATCAGCGGCCCCGCCCCCGGAGAATCCAGAACCCTGCGGACTGGGAGCTGCGGTAGCAGTAACTACCGGGCTGGACTCCAGGGCTGGAGAGCTGGCCGCTGCCACTGTTCCTCCTGGGGCCTCACAGGATAAACAACCTCCACTGAGCCTCATGGTGGCCTCACAGGATGAACAGGTTAAACAACTCCCAATGAGCCGTGTACCAGGCAGGGGGCTGAGAAGCTCCCCCAGGTACTCACACCTGAGAATCAGCACAGCAGGCCCCTCCCCCAGAAGACCAGCTAGAGGGAAGAGGGAAAAGCAAGTTATTGACCAAGCAGCACCGGAAAGTCCAGGGGAAGTCGAGGTATTTACAGTATATAGAATCAGAGGATACTCCCCCTTGTTCTTTGTCTTCTGTTCCCCCCACCCCATTTTTTTTTCTTTTTTCTTCTTCTTCTTCTTCCGTTGTTATTTTTCTTTTTTCTGTTCTCTCTTTTTCTCCTTTTTCCAGTACAACTTGCTTTTGGTCACTCTGGACTGAGCAAAATGACGAGAAGGAAAAACTCCCCTCAGAAGAAAGAACCAGAAACAGTCCTCTCTCCCACAGAGTTACAAAATCTGGATTACAATTCAATGTCAGAAAACCAATTCAGAAGCACAATTATAAAGATACTGTTGGCTCGAGAAAAAAGCATAAAGGAGTCAAGAGACTTCATGACTGCAGAATTTAGATCTCATCAGTCAGAAGTTAAAAATCAATTAAGTGAGATGCAATCCAAACTGGAGGTCCTAACCATGAGGGTTAACGAGGTAGAAGAATGAGTGAGTGACATAGAAGACAAGTTGATGGCAAGGCGAGAAACTGAGGGAAAAAGAGACAATTAAAAGATCATGAGGATGGGTTAAGGGAAATAAATGACAGCCTCAGAAGGGAAAATCTACATGTAATTGGGGCTCCCGAGGGTGCCGAAAGGGACAGAGGTCCAGAATACGTATTTGAACAAATCATAGCTGAGAACTTTCCTACCTGGGAAGGGACACAAGCATTCAGATCCAGGAAATAGAGAGATACCCCCCTAAAATCAATAAAAACTGCTCAACACCTTGACATTTAATAGTGAAACTTGCAAATTCCAAAGACAAAGAGAAGACACTTAAAGCAGCAAGAGACAAAAAAATCTCTAAATTTTATGGGGAGAAATATTAGATTAACAGCAGACCTCTCCACAGAGACCTGGCAGGCCAGAAAGTGCTGGCAGGATATATTCAGGGTCCTAAATGAGAAGACCATGCAGCCAAGAATACTTTATCCAGCAAGGCTCTCATTCAAAATAGAAGGAGAGATAACGAGCTTCCAAGATAGGCAGAAACTGAAAGAGTATGTGACCACCAAGCCAGCTCCGCAAGAAATCCTAAGGGGGATTCTGTAATAGAAAGAAGAAGTCCAAGGGAACAACCCACAAAACCAGGGACTGAATAGGTATCATGATGACACTAAATCCATATCTTTCAATAGTAACGCTGAACGTGAATGAGCTTAATGACCCCACCAAAAGGGGCAGGGTTTCAGACTGGATAAAAAAGCAAGACCCATCTATTTGCTGTCTACAAGGGACTCATTTTAGGCAGAAGGACACCTACAGCCTGAAAATAAAAGGTTGGGGAACAATGTACCATTCAAATGGTCCTCAAAAGAAAGCAGTGGTAGCCATCCTTATACCAGATAAACTAAAGTTTATCCCGAAGTCTGTAGTGAGAGATGAAGAGGGGCACTATATCATACTTAAAGGATCTATCCAACAAGAGGATGTAACATCATCAATATTTATGCCCCGAATGTGGGAGCTGCCAAGTATAACAATCAATTAATCAGCAAAGTTAAGACATACTTAGATAATAATACACTTACACTTGGTGACTTCAATCTAGCGCATTCTACAATCGACAGATTTCCCAAGCACAACAATATACAGAGACAAGAACTTTAAAGTTTTCTTTCCTTATTTATTCATTCATTCATTCATTCATTCATTCATTCATTCATTCAGAGAGAGAGAGACAGGCAGAGGGAGAAGCAGGCTCCATGCAGGGAGCCCGATGTGGGACTCGATTCCGGCCCTCCAGGATCACGCCCTGGGCTGCAGGCGACGCTAAACCGCTGCGCCACCAGGGCTGCCCGAGACAAGAGCCTTAAATGATACACTGGACCGATGGATTTCAGGGATATTTACAGAACTTTATATCCAAACGCAGCTGAATACTCATTCTTCTCAAGTGCACATGGAACTTTCTCAAGAATAGACCACATACTGGGTCACAAATCAGGTCTGAACCGATACCAAAAGATTGGGATCGTCCCCTGCATATTTTCAGACCATAATGCTTTGAAATTAGAAATAAATCACAAGAAGAATTTTGGAAGGATTCCAAGGATGTGGAGGTGAAGGACCCTCCTGCTAAAAGATGAAAGGGTCAACCAGGAAATTAAAGAAGAATTAAAAAGATTCATGGAACCTAATGAGAATGAAAATACAACCGTTCAAATTCTTTGGGATACAGCAAACGCAGTCCTGAGAATTAAAAAGATTCATGGAACGTAATGAGAATGAAGATACAACCGTTCAAATTCTTTGAGATACAGCAAACGCAGTCCTGAGGGGTAATACATCGCAATACAAGCATCCATTCAAAAACTGGAAAGAACTCAAATACAAAAGCTAACCTTGCACCTAAAGGAGATGGAGAAAAAAAACAGCAAATAGATTCTACACCCAGCAGAAGAAGAGACTTAATAAAGATTCAAGCAGAACTCCATGAAATAGAGACCAGAAGAACTGTGGGACAGATCAACAAAGCCAGGATTCGGTTCTTTGAAATAAAGAATAAGATAGATAAACCATTAGCTAGCCTTATTAAACAAGAGAGAGAAGACTCAAATTAATAAAATTATGAATGAGAAAGGAGAGATCACTACCAACACCAAGGAAATACAAACGGTTTTTAAACCATATTATGAACAGCTATATGCCAATAAATGAGGAAACCTGGAAGAAATGGACACATTTCTGGAAAGCCACAAACTACCAAAACTGAAACAGGAAGAAATAGAAAACCTGAACAGGCCAATAACCAGGGAGGAAATTGAGGCAGTCATCAAAAACCTCCCAAGACACAAAAGTCCAGGGCCAGATGGCCTCCCAGGGGAATTCTATCAAACGTGTAAAGAAGAAACCATAAGTATTCTACTAAAGCTGTTCGGAAAGATAGAAAGAGATGGAATACTTCCAACTCATTCTATGAGGCCAGCATCACCTTCATTCCAAAACCAGACAAAGACCCCACCAAAAAGGAGAATTATAGATGAATATCCCAGATGAACATGGATGCAAAAATTGTCAACAAGACACTAGCTAATAGGATCCAACATTACATTAAGAAGATGACTCACCATGACCACAGGGGATTTATCCCTGGGATGCAAGGTTGGTTCAACACTCGTAAAGCAATCAATGCGATAAATCGTATCAACAAGAGTAAAAACAAAACCATGTAATCCTCTCAATAGATGCAGAGAAAGCATTTGACAAAATACAGCATCCATTCCTGATCAAAACTCTTCAGAGTGTAGGGATAGAGGAAACATTCCGCAGCATCTTAAAAGCCATCTATGAAAAGCCCACAGCAAATATCATTCTCAATGGGGAAACACTGAGAGCCTTTTCCCTAAGATCAGGAAGAAGACAGGGATGTCCACTCTCACCACTGCTATTCAGCACAGTCCTAGAAGTCCTAGCCTGAGCAATCAGACAACAGAAAGAAATAATTGGCAAAGAAGAAGTCAAACTCTCCCTCTTTGCAGATGACATGATACTCTACCTAGAAAACCCGAAAGCCTCCACCCCAAGATTGCTAGAACTCATACAGCAATTCAGCAGTGTGGCAGGATACAAAATCAATGCCCAGAAGTCAGTGACCTTTCTATACACTAACAATGAGACTGAAGAAAGAGAAATTAAGGAGTCAATCCCATTGAAAACTGCACCCAAAAGCATAAGATACCTAGGAAGAAACCGAACCAAAGAGGGAAAGGATCTATACCCTAATAACTACAGAACGCTTCTGAAATAAATTGAGGAAGACACAAAGAAGATGGAAAAATATTCCATGCACATGGAGTGGAAGAATTAATATTGTGAAAATGTCAATGCTACGCAGGGCAATTTACGTGTTCAATGCAATCCCTATCAAAATACCATGGACTTTCTTCAGAGAGTTGGAAGAAACCATCTTCAGATTTGTGTGGAATCTGAAAAGACTCCGAATAGCCAGGGGAATATTAAAAAAGATATCGATAGCTGGGGTCATCACAATGCCAGATTTCAGGTCGTACTACAAAGCTGTGGTCATCAGGACAGTGTGGTACTGGCACAAAAACAGACACATAGATCAATGGAACAGAACAGAGAATCCAGAAGTGGACCCTCAACTTTATGATCAACTAATATTCAACAAAGGAGGAAAGACTATCTACTGGAAAAAAGACAGTCCCTTCAATAAATGGTGCTAGGAAAACTGGACAGCCACACACGGAAGATAGAAACTGGACCCTTCTCTTACACCATACACAAAGACAAACTCAAAATGGATGAAAGATCCAAATGTGAGACAAGAGTCCATCAAAATCGTAGAGGAGAACACAAGCAACACCCTTTTTGAACTCGGCCACAGTAACTTCTTGCAAGATACATCCATGAAGGCAAGAGAAACAAATGCAAAAATGAACTATTGGGACTTCTTCAAGATAAGAAGGTTTTGCACAGGCAAAGAAACAGTCCACAAAATTAAAAGACAACCTACAGAATGGAGAAGATATTTGCAGATGACATATGAGATAAAGGGCTAGTATCCAAGATCTGTAAAGAACTTATTAAACTCAATATCAAAGAAACAAACGATCCAGTCTTGAAATGGGCAAAAGACATGAACGGAAATCTCACAGAGGAAGACCTAGACATGGCCAGCAAGCACATGAGAAAATGCTCCACACCACTGGGCTTCAGTGAAATACCAATCCAACCCACAATAAGATACCACCTCACACCAGTGAGAATGGGGAAAATTAACAAGGCAGGAAACAACAAATGTTGCCGACGATGTGCAGAAGGGGGAACCCTCTTGCACTGTTGGTGGCAGTGTGACCTGGTGTAGCCACTCTGGAAACTGTGGAGGTTCCTCAAAGAGTTAAAAATAGAACTATCCTATGACCCAGCAATTGCACTGCTGGAGATTTACCCCAAAGATACAGATGAAGTGAAAAACCTGCACCCCGATGTTTATAGCAGCAATACCCACAATAGCCAAACTGTGGAAGGAGCCTCGGTGTCCACTGAAAGATGAATGGATAAAGAAGATGTGGTCTGTGTATACACTGGAATATTACTCAGCCATTAGAAACGAGAAATTCCCACTATTTGCTTCGACGTGGAGGGACTTGGAGCGTATTGTGCTGAGTGAAATAAGTCAATCTGGAAAGGAGAAACATTATATGGTCTCATTCATTTGGGGAATATAAAAAATACTGAAAGGGGAAAGGAGAGAAAATGAGTGAAAATATCAGTGATGGTGACAAAACATGAGCGACACCTAACTCTGGGAAATGAACAAGGCGTAGTGGAAGGGTAGTGGGTGGGGGGTTGGGGTGACTGGGTGACGGGCACTGAAGGGGCACCTGATGGGATGGGCACTGGGTGTTATGGTATATGTTGGCAAATTGAACTCCAATGAAAAATAAATAAAAATAATTAAAATAAATAAGTAAATCTCAGAGAGAATTCGTAGGTTTTCAGGATGATTTGAAAGTTATCTAGGTAAGTTGGTGGGGACAGGTGACTTGGGGACCCTACTCCTCCGCCATCTTGCCCCGCCCCTCGTCTGATGTTTTGGACCTTTCTTTGCTCCATAGATTTGCTAGATGCAAGCCTACGTTGGTTTTCTGTGAGAGAGGTCTGCTGGACTTGTTCAGGAGGTGACTTGTCCTTCTAAAGATGCCAGGTCAAGGTGTGGGGTTTAGCATAGTGGTTTCCAGCCTTCCTTGGAGGTGCTGTGTTTGCCTCCGAAGCCAAACTGCGCTGGTGGGCAGGACGAGGGAGTGGTGGTGAAGTACGTAGTCGATGGCATCACCCTGCCCTCTTGTCCCTGGGGATGGAATTTCCAGCCACTGCTGTTCAGGAAGCCCTCTTGGGAAAGCAAACAATCTCCCGTGTCCCTAGCTTTTGTCAGTTCACTACCTTTAACCTGCCTGTGCCTAGCCTGTCAGCACATCCAGAGCCACAGATCTGTATTTTATCTCTGGCCAGTGGCTGGGATTCCAAACTCCAAGTTTTATAGGGCCTGGTAAGGTGCAGACCCATTCCTCTATCCCAGATAAGAGGCTTGGGGCATGGCCAGCACCATCCCATCCCTGAAAAGCAGTAGCACAGTGGGGGTGCACAGTGGGGGTGCAGGCTAGAGTTTATTGTAGCACTCAGCAAAAAACTGCAGCCTGGTTATCGGGTGTCTGTACTTGACTCAGTCTCTTACTCCCTTATGTCCCAGAAAAGCCATCGCAGAGGCTTGAACCTATTGTGGCAGACAGCGAAAAGCAACAGCCAGGTTTTCTGCAATCTGCTCCATTCTCTGCTTTCAGCTAGTTTCTACCACAGAAAAGCAGCTGCTATGTGCACACTGAGGTTTACACACACACAGACACACACACACACAGCTATCTATCTATCTATCTATCTATCTATCTATCTATCTATCTATCTATCTATATCTATCTATCATCTATCATCTACCTATCATCTCTAAACAGACCATAGGTGGTGACATCTCTAGACCCCTATTCAGCAGGAAGAAGTTATAGAAGATGATATTCCACTCCCAGTCAACTTGAAGATTTAACGGTCAAAATAATTCAGAGGGGAAATGATGTGGGGGACAGAGGCAAAAGAAAAATTAAATGGCCTTACCATTCACAGTCCATTGACAAGTCTTTGAAACAGGCAGAGTGACACTCTTGTAGGAACCAGCTGCCTGAATGTTAATACTTTGTGAAGGACAAAAGGCAATCTTAGCCCAACGCTCAGGATCCTGTAGGTGTATTTTAACATTATAAATTCCTTTAGAAATTTCCGGTATCTCCTCTCCCCAAGACACATATTGGCAATCATTCCCCTAAGCATAGGACCCACCGATATACATCTGAAGGGTCTCAAAACTACGGGCTTATTAGACAGTAATAAGTGACCTTTCCCCAACAATAGCTAGCCCCCTCAAGGTCCTGGAAACCTGTTTCCAAAATTCCTCAGAGATTTATGGTATTCCTAACTTCTCCCAACTCCCAACTATATAATAACCACCCCTTAATATCCTATTGTAGCTCTCCCACAGGGCCTGTCCTGTGGGACAGCTTCAATAAAACCACCTTTTTGCACCAAAGACATCTCAAGAATTCCTTCTTGGCCACTGGATTTCAACCCTAACGTCTCTCCTACATCACTCTAGTCCAAAAGAAGGATGAAAAATGGATGTTAGGTGGTCATACAAATGAGACACAGCCGTGTCTACCATCATTTTAAATTTGGAAGGTTGGCTCAGTTGGCAGTGGTTTTAACAGTGCATCCATGCATCCAGGCAAAATCCAGGTTTCAGTGGCCTATCCACCAACGGGGGAAGGAACTTGTGACTCAAGTTAGAGTCACAGAACCACTGCGTCCCATTAGGAGTCAGTCATCTAATTCTAGGCCTCCTTGAATTGCACTTAAGATATCAAGGGCTAGTCAGTCTTGTAGGGCCATCTTTTGAATTTGTATAGGGATCAAAGGAGTCCAAATCCAGGGGCAATTTCTCTTAGCAAAGTTTTTGTCACTCCAGTGGCCTTTTTATCCAAATGAATGGAGTACTCCCTGTATTATCTTTCCCTGGTTATTATTTGGGTATAAAAAATTTCCCCTCATTATAAAGCATTTCTGAATATGCTTGTTCCTGGGCTATGTGAATTTTTTGGTCTGAATAGACTGCCCTCATGGACCTTATTGGAGGTAAGATTGGTAAAAGACAGAATATTTGCCTATTTGTGCTGCCTGCTTGGGCCATGTGGTCTACTGAATTGTTTTTTTTACATTCTAGGGTCATATCCTTTCTGCTGTCCTTTGAGGTGGTTTACAGCTACCTCCTCAGGTAAGTGTACAGGGTCGAGAACAGTTGTATTTTCAGGCTTAATATTTGATTAGGGAATTCTGGCTTGATAATGATCCCCTTTCTTCTAAATTGCTCCATGGATGAGGAAGGCATATTTGGAGTCAGTACAAATATTTTTTAAGGCTTTGTCTTAAAAATTGCAAAGCACAAGTGAGCACTACTAACTAACTCTGCTTTCCTGGCTCCTATTTGCTCTGGCCTCAATAGTCTGAGTTAGACCAACTATAGCTTACCCATCTTTTCTTATTCCCTTTTCCATGAAACTGCTGCCATTGGTAAACTGGTTGTCATCTGCATTTTCGATAGGGGAATCTTTTAAATCTGGTCGACTAGAATAAACAAGATCAATAACCTGTGAACAGTTATGCTCTATAGAAGTACGAAGGTCAGGTCCAGACATAAAGGTAGCTGGGTTTAAAGTTTGACAGTATCTCAGGCATATCTATGAGCACAGCCTAGTATTTAATAAGTCGGCCTCTCATCATCCATTGGTGGCCTCTGGTATCTAAGACATTCTGGACCTGAGGTGAAGTCATTAGAGTCATGGACTGTCTCATAGTGAGCTTTGAGGATCCTTCCACCAGGAGGGATGTTGTATGCTTGGCTAAAGCCTCCACTCAGCACTTTTGTATCAACAGAAGTGGCTGAGGGATAAAACCATCATGGAATCTTCTTTGTTTGAGGTCTATCCTTAACAATATCTTAGTTACAAGGAATCACTGGCAAGTGGGAGAAAACTTGTCTCAAGAAATAAGGGCATCCCCAAGTGCATCATCCAATCCAATCATAAAGAAGGAGAGGTCATCCATTATCTCCAGAAGTCCATAGTTAACCCTAGGGAGTGGGGTATGCAGTGGCTTTTGAGGAGTGATTTTTGTCATCGTAACCACACAGATTTAGTCAAGGTGCTAGTTGAATCATACGATTGTTGGGGAGTCAATCACATTTTCAGCTCTTCAAATAATCATATGCCCATGGGGCGGTGTTATTATCCCCACAGAGTAACAAACAAGAGGACTGTGTATACGTGAGCTATCGTGGCAATTTCTCTGAAGTTTGCCTCAAGTTGTCTAGTGTAGGCAAACAACAAACTTTTAAAGACAATCTTAACTAGGATTTAACATCTGCAAAGATGTGTTATTGAAACTTAATTTTTCTGTCTAAAATCATCCTTATTTTCAGAGATAGCCAACTCGAGACTAATTTGTTTGCAAAACAAATAGAATTTTAACAAAGCTGACCTAATCATTTACATAAGTTCAACAACTGCCCATATCGATCTTTTAGAGTCTGTTTTGCTGGAACTTTTACAAGGAATCTAGATTGAACTTTTAGTAGCCCCTGTAGGCCAGAAGCCAAGATAAGTGCTTGCTGTCAGACATGCCTGCAATACCTGTAGACTTGGGCGGCTTTGTGTTCACAAGGCTCCCAAAGTATCCTGAGGTTCCTGCTGCACCTGCCAGAAAGTGACATTCTTTACTCACCTGGTGAGGCTGCTGGGAACTCTGCACACAAGGTATCAGGCCAACAGTTCCAAGGGGGCTTTATGGCTCCAGGTTTCATAAAGTCATAAACTGTGTAGTCATATATGAGTTTATGTCTGTCTCTCTGAAATATGACATTCCAGGCAAAGTCTTGTAGAATAACCAATGTTTCCAGTGGTGTCCTGTTACAAAGAGAACAGATTCCTGGAGAGCTTATGCAAATGACTATGATTGCCATGGAAGAAAGAAAAATTATTGAGACCTTTCGGATCTCAGGGGGTTCAGGTAGAGAGAAAAGTTAAATGCTTCCATTTGTTCACAAATGAATTATCAGGTTTCTGTACATCACAGATAGCTTAAGAGAAGTTTTCCTTAATCTGGAAGTGTAAACAGAGAGCCAGCAATGTTTCAAGCAAGAGCTACAAAACTGTAATCTTCTTCCTAGTTCATTTAGTCCCATATTACTAATTCTTGTTCAGTTTGAATGCAGCTTATTAATTAGTTCTGGAAAATTCTTACCCATTTCAGGTTTGGTCTTAAAGATATCAAATACCTATATTTGTCCCAAAGTCCTTTTATGAATCCCCTTGAAGATAAAAGTCATTTTGCAAGAGAATAGAAACAATTATAAATGACAAAAACTCAGAAATGGCCATTGTTGATGGTCTGTTCATTATGATGCAACTGACAAGGAAATACAGTTATTTCTGTGACACATAACACTTCAATAATCAGTATACCAAGTGATGACTTTATACAAGAACGTAACATGCCAAATAAACAAGCCTGATTAGTCAAGGAGACTTCATCTGTGATTTAAATCTTGGGGAAGCTTGTTAAAAACCTTAGAACGTTTCGGGGTGGCTAAGTTGGTTAAGCATCTGCCTTTGGCTCAGGTCCTGGATGGAGCTCCAATCCGCTCCCTGCTCAGCGGGGAGCTTGCCTCTCCCTGTCCTTCCCCCTCTGCCTCTGCCCCACTCATGCTCACTCTCTGTCTCTCTCTCAAGTAAATAAATAAAAATTTTATTGGAAAAAAAAAGCCTTAGAAAGTTTTAAAGCATAGCCTAAGCCAGATTAGAGATCACCAAGGACCCGATAAAGGCAAAACAGAAACTGTTTTTTCTGGGAGGACAAAGGGAAAAGAAAACAACTTTGTTTACATTTTCATATCAAGAGCAAACCCACAACTCAAGAAAATTTTGTATTTTTAACACAGAGAAAGCAGACTTTCAACCTTATACCACTGTACTTTTTAAATCCATTCATTTTGATCTTAGTGCTGCCCTGACCATACATAAAATTCCTTCCCAAAGATTGCCCTTCACAAAAACCTTTTTACATCCAGATTTTGTCCCAAACCACTTCTCTCCAAACAACCAGTCTCATTCAGGACAAAACTACTTTCTTTTACCTTCAACAAGAGTGTCTTCCCTTTCCTTTGATTGTTCTTACACATACAGAGCTGCTTCTCTGATGCCCATCAGTCTTAATTAGCAGAAGTTTAACTCTTAGAAACCTTAGTCTCCAGTGAAAACCAAGTAGTAACCAGCTGTGGACAGTTATCCCAGATCTCTTTAGATGGCAAATTTATTTATTTATTTATTTATTTATTTATTTATTTATTTATTTATTTATTTATTTATTTATTTAAAAATATTTTATTTATTTATTCATAGAGACAGAGAGAGAAAAAGAGAGAGAGAGAGAGAGAGAGAGAGAGAGGCAGAGACACAGGCAGAGGGAGAAGTAGGCATCATACAGAGAGCCTGATGTGGAACTTGATCCAGGGTCTCCAGGATCACGCCCTGGGCTGCAGGCAGCGCTAAACCGCTGCACCACCGGGGCTGCCCTAGATGGCAAATTTATGAATCAGTTAAGCACAAAGCATCTTTGCCAATAGCCTCCAATATCCTTAGTGTGTTTACAATACGAAGTCAAAAGCACAAATCTTACATCCTTTAATCAATGCTTTAGCACTTTGTTCTATTTGGGAAAGACCTAAATGTCCAATGAATTTGGTCCCATTTATCATCCAAGCAAAACTTTAAAGTTTCAGATTACCAAATACTTTGAAAGCTATCTTGACAATTACCCATGAAAACTTTGAGGCAGATCAGAGTAACCACCACTTTAAGTGTGCTAACAAATTGCAATGCAGATAACACAAGCTTATTTGATCTTCAGCAAATCTAGATAGAATACAAGTGTCATATTTAATGCTGATAACTCTAAAGACATGTCTATTTTAATTAAACCAGCAAACCTAAATTAGTTTAAAGGCCAAATATATTCCACCTGGGTCCACTTAAAAGGTCAATTTACTCCCCATTGTCAGTTTTTACCTGGGGCACCAGTGGGGAAATCTGAAGTGAGCGATGTATGCAGGCCACAACCAAAGTGGCGCAGAAACAAGAGGAGGGGAAGGGGAAGACAGAAGAGGCAGAGTGCTGCCAGAAGTCAGAGAAAGAGGGTCTGGTTTCAAAACCTCATCAGCTCTGACAGATTGGTAGATGTCGTTTGTGGTGTGTTTTGTTTTGTTTTTGTTTTTGTTTTCCACCAAAGTGAAAATATGTGGTCCATATCAGGCCAGAGAAGACAGGGAATTTCCCTGAAACAAGAGGAGTTTTGGCAGTTGCTTGGGAATATTCCACAAAGTCCCTATCCCAAGATAGACTAACCACAGTTGGCTCCAATTATAGCCATTAGCCTGGAAATTAGGGAGAAGCCCCCACATCTATTAGGAGGAAGAACAGTGAGAGAGAGATGGGGGCGGGGGGGCGGAGGGAGGGAGGGTGGGAGAGAGAGTGCCAGAGCGCCAGTGTCCCCTTCATTGTGGATGGCCTGTGCTTTCTCCAACCTGGGATCTATCAGGAGGGGGCCTATTTAGATAATTATCATCCAGTATGTCAGGAGGGAGTTTACTAGACTGGTTACTGACCAAACAAGGGCTTCTACAAGAAGCCCTTAGGTCCAGATCATGAATTAGAGCCCTGTTGCCTGCAGAAGGGATCTAACCAAAAATGCTACTGTGTTACAGGAGATCAGTCCTTTCCTAAATTTTGTAACCTGACTTGTTTCCCCGGGGGCTAAAAGGCATCCCAAGAGAGAGTCCTTGGGGACTGAGGAAGAAGCCTACTGAGGTCATGCTCCTAGAGAAGTAGAGAAGGTCTATTACCAAAAATCCCTCCCAACTCCCACATGGCATTCCAGGAAGGATAGGTCAGAGGTTCCATGTGTCAAAAGCAACTGGACGTGTGTCTTTACCAAAAATTGCTATGGATCACCATCCTGCCTTACCGTGAAGGCATCCTGCCATAAAAGTCCCCATAGGTCTTCCCCATTGCATCCCAGGGTACAGGTGGGTGCCTGGTGAATGGACTGAACTACCACCCAATCCATGCCAGAAGGCCTTGTTATTGCCTGGCCAGGAGGGTTGTGCCTTACTTTTCCTTGCCTTCAAGAGCCCATGGAAAATATTGGGAAACTTTTATAAGGAGAAATCACCCAATTTTCTAGCTTTAGTAGTTATTAGTAGAGGACATTGACAGAAGACAGTAGAATTAGAAATCCATCATGGTCTAAAGGACATTCCAACACCTGTGGTCAACCTCTCTAGGAAATGGTCCCTAGTCAGGTTTTAATTCAATCCAGTACTGGTTTCAGCCAGCTCTGAGTGGATATCCTGTGGTCAGAACCAGCTAGACCAGGGATGTGAAAGGGATCACATTGGACCAAATGAGGAGGAAACCTCACACAGGAGTCCTAAGATTGGCAGGTATCCTGGTGATTTAAGTGGCTGTCCTGTGCCCAAGACAGACAATTTTGTATAAGGACAAGGAATAGAGAGAGAGCATCAAGTATGTAAGTCTTATTATCATCCCAGCCACGGTACTCGCTTCCAGCCAAAAGGCAGGCTTTCTCCTCCCCACCGAGTAGTCTTGGGGTAGAAGTTTGTAGCCTGAACAATCAATGTGAAAGGGTTCCAATAAGACCATAAGACTGTACTCCCTGGAAAGTCCCTGAAATGAGAGTAAAAGAAGAAGAGGAGGGGAGGGGAGGGGAGGGGAGGGGAGGGGAGGGGAGGGGAGGGGAGGGGAGGGGAGGGGAGGGGAGGGGAGGGGAGGGGAGGGGAGGGGAGGGGAGGGGAGGGGAGGGGAGGAGAGGAGAGGAGAGGAGAGGAGAGGAGAGGAGAGGAGAGGAGAGGAGAGGAGAGGAGAGGAGAGGAGAGGAGAGGAGAGGAGAGGAGAGGAGAGGAGAGGAGAGAAAGTACCACCAAGTTTACACCAGAGCTCAGAGTCCAGGTGAAAAGACTCAAAGCCCCAAGTTTGGGTGCCAAACGATGTAGGAAAGATGTTACGATTTGGGACTATGGGCCAAGAGAGCATTCCGAGACAACTATGGTGCAAAAAGGTAGTTTTACTGAAGCATGGGGACAGGACCCATGGGCAGAAAGAGCTGCACTGGGGTCATGAGGAGTGACCTGTTATATACTTCAAGTGAGGAAAAGGTTAGGGAGAGCATAAGTAAGTTATTTTGGAAGCAAAGATTCCAGACCTTGAGGGACTAGCTATTGTTGGGAAAGTGTCATTTATTACTGTCTAATAAACCCTTAGTGATGAGACCTTTCAGATGTATATCACTGGGTCAAACGCTTGGGGGATGATCACCAACATATATTTTGGGGAGTAGAGATAAAGGAAGTCTCCAAAGGAACTTTTATATGTTAAAGGAGGCCTACAGGATCCTGGGGGTTGGGCTACGGACTGTCTTTTGCCCTTACACAGGAATTGACATGCAGGCAGCTGAGTTCCTAGAGGAAGGTCACTCTGCCTTGAAACATTTAAGGACTTGTCAGTGGACTGTAAATAGTAAGGAAACTTGAGTTTTCTTTTGCCTCTGTTTCCCAGATCAGGTAGACATGGTACATGTCAGGGTACCCTGATATAGACTTAATTCATTGATGTGGCTTTCTATGACTTGGTTACCTATCCCACTAAAGTCCATTAAAATCCTCATAATGGTGCAGGCAGTGCAAAGTAGTAGCTCAGGCCAAAGATCTCCTGATCTCTGTCAGCTGAGGATGTTAGTTAGAGTGGGCTTATCTGGGTGGACATTGAGGCAGGCAGGCAGACAGGCAAGTTAGTGGAAGCTTAAATGAGTCGTGAGTCCAAGCAGTTGTTTCTCATTGGGGGCGCCTGATACAGTTCCTCTTCCTGGCAATGATGGCTAATGCGGATACAATTCAAGAGACCAAACTTTCCAAAGAAAACTCCCATTGTTACTGACACAATATCTATCTGCCGTGTTCTGTTTGTTGGTCTCTGTTTATCTGCTTGTTTGTTTCTTTGTTTGTTTAAAACGAAGAACAAAATGATGACGGGCACTGAGGTGGGCACTTGACGGAATGAGCACTGGGTGTTATTCTATATGTAGACAAATTGAACACCAATAAAAAATAAATTTATAAAAAAAAGAACAAAATGAAACCCTAGAAGTGCAGTGAAGTCTGTTTTTCCCCCCTTTGCTCATAAACTCATGAAAGACAAAATCAGAGACAAATGTTGCCTGTTAATTCTACAACAATACCTCATCCAGCCTAAATCAAAATTACTCTCTAAAGTGCTGCTGCCTTCCTCCTAGACCAAACATACCAGTCAAGTTCCCACTTAAGCGTGAATCCTGAGAATAATAAGAGAGGTTATCCTGGGTCCTGGGGGAGAGAAGGGTTCGAGATTGGATGATCTCTGGTAAATCATTGGAGCAATTCCAATATTTACTATGATTACATTGCAATCCATGACAGGATTCTCCTTTAGAGGCAGCCTTACATTCTGCATCAGTGTCAGGGACCTGATCTTTGCCAGGGATGGGGACCGGCTGCACACAGGAATTTGGTGGCCACACAGACTTTTTTCCCCCTAAACCACATCAACTGTACATTTTGGCTCCAAAAAATAAGCAACATTGTGTCATTGTGTTGGGCGTGGATCCCAAACCTCCACAATCCCAGAAAGCACTCAGTCTTTAAGAACATCTTGTGAGAAATGTTGCGAACAACTTTTCAGAAAGACTAATTATATGGTCATCAAGACAGTGTGGTACTGACACAAAAACAGACACATAGATTAATGGAACAGAACAGAGAATCCAGAAGTGGAACCTGAACTTTATGCTCAACTAATATTCGACACTGGAAGAAAGACAGTCTCTTCAATAAATGGTGCTGGGAAAATTGGACATCCACATGCAGAAGAATGAAACTAGACCACTCTCTTTCACCATACACAAAGATAAACTGAAAATGGATGAAAGATCTAAATGTGAGACAAGATTCCATCAAAATCCTAGAGGAGAACACAGGCAACACCCTTTTTGAACTGGCCACAGTAACTTCTTGCAAGATACAACCATGAAGGCAAGAGAAACAAAAGCAAAAACGAACTATTGGGACTTCATCAAGATAAGAAGGTTTTGCAAAGCCAAAGAAACAGTCCACAAAATGAAAAGACAATCTACAGAATGGGAGAAGATATTTGCAAGTGACTTATCAGATAAAGGGCTAGTATCCAAGATCTATAAAGAACATATTAAACTCAATACCAAAGAAACAAACAATCCAATCATGAAATGGGCAAAAGACATGAAGAGAGATCTCACAGAGGAAGACATAGACGTGGCCAACACGCACATGAGAAAATGCTCTGCATCACTTGCCATCAGGGACATACAAATCAAAACCACAAGGAGATACCACCTCATACCAGTGAGAATGGGGAACATTAACAAGGCAGGAAACCACAAATGTTGGAGAGGATGCGGAGAAAGGGGAACCCTCTTACACTGCTGGTGGGAATGTGAAATGGTGCAGCCACTCTGGAAAACTGTGTGGAGGTTCTTCAAAGAGTTACAAATAGACCTGCCCTACGACCCAGCAATTGCACTGGTGGGGTTTACCCCAAAGGCACAGATGCCATGAAACGCCGGGACACCTGCACCCCGATGTTTCTAGCAGCAATGTCCACAATACCAAACTGTGGAAGGAGCCTCGGTGTCCATCGAAAGATGAATGGATAAAGAAGATGTGGTTTATGTATACAATGGAATATTTCTCAGCCATTAGAAATGAAAAATACGTACCATTTGCTTCAATGTGGATGGAACTGGAGGGTATTATGCTGAGTGAAATGAGTCAATCGGAGAAGGACAAACGTTATATGTTCTCAGTCATTTGGGGAATATAAATAATAGTGTAAGGGAATAGAAGGGAAAGGAGAAGAAATGGGTAGGAAATATCAGAAAGGGAGACAGAACATAAAGACTCTTAACTCTGGGAAATGAACTAGGGGTGGTGGAAGGGGAAGAGAGCGGGCGGTGGGGTTGAATGGGTGACGGGCACTGAGGGGGGCTCTTGACAGGATGAGCACTGGGTGTTATTCTGTATGTTGGCAAATTGAACACCAATTAAAAAATAAATTTATTATTTTAAAAAAGAAAGACTAATTAAAGGAGTAATCATCCTCTTAAGTATGAAAATGCACCTGATTTTGCTAAACCATGTGTCTCTCCTGGTTCATCCATGAAACTGACCCTTTTTGCCTACTCACCCAGCAGGTAACTTCATGGAGTAAAACTATGGCTCTACAGTACTGGTGGGCTCCACCCAGCGGGACCAATGAACCTTCGCTTACTGATGCAGAAGGTCAACACTCCATAGAACTGATTGAAACAAGGCACTAAAAAATTATAGCCTGTCACAGCTCACTTAGTTAAGGAAGGCTACGGATTCCTAAATCTCAACCTCCAATTCCTTTGTAAGTCCTGCACTTGAAGCCATGCTAACAACTGGAAGTAGCTGTTGAAAAACAAAACAAAACAAAACAAAAACAACAACAACAACAAAAACATGTTCCCTTTATTACAGCAACTCTAACCAGATATGGTCCCTAATCAAATGCATTCACAATGACATGAGTACTAAATGGCTTGGAGTTACAGACTTGGCTAACCAGGTCTGCTCAGTCAGTAAAAAAAGTGTCAAAAGTCAACTACAATTCATCTTCACCTTTGGGGTTAACACACAATCTTTTGTTGCTTCTCTAAGGGGGGTACTTAAGTGATCATGCAATTGCACACAGGCTTTGGAGACAGAACATAGAGACTTGTCTCACACTCCCACCAGAAACTCAGCTTTGGCTTTGTATTCATGACATCTTACTGTAGCAAATCTCTCCACATGCTGGGCTTGCTTCTGCCAACCAGGTTTTAGTACACGTCGCATAATCCTCTTCCCAGGTCAACCTCCTCCATAAACCTCACTTATCAAGATGAATGTGGTCATGGTTAATCTTATGTGTCATCTTGAGGAGGCCATGGTACTCAGCTGTTTAATCAACACTAGCCTAGATGTTGCTGTGAAGGAATGTTTTGGTTATGATTACACATTTACCTTTCTTACATTTTTAGTTTTTACATTTACCTCAGTAGACTCTGAATGATCACCCATTAAATGAGCAAGTCTCCTTTAGTCAGCTGAAAGCCTAAAGAAAAAAGGCAGAGGTTCCCCAGAGAAGAAGGCATTCTGCCTCCAGGCTACTTTTGGGTGCAGACTTCCCTCAGTCTCCAGCGTGCCCACAGATTTTGGTCTCTTCAGTCTCGCTAGCCTGTACAATCATGTGAACCATTTTGGTCTCTTCAGTCTTGCTAGCCTGTACAATCATGTGAACCAATTCTTAAAATCTCTCTCTCCCCACCCCCTCTTTGTTTCCGTAAACACATCCTACTAGCACAGTGTTTCTGACTGACTAATACAAATTTGGGTAATGAGTGTAGACATAGAGGACTAGAACCTTAAAGATGTTTCTTAAAGTTTGTTCCCTAATGAGATTAGATTTGAAGGCAATAATGACTATTTCCAGTGGGAAAGAGAGCACAAATAAAGTGGCAAGAGAGATATGGAAAATACCCTCACTGAGTACTCTTAATCAGATACTTATAGGAAACAAGATTCCTGATGACCAAGCTCTGATACCTTTGAAGACTTTTTGCCAAACTAATTAGTTTAATGGGATTGGCTGGTTGATCCTGTAGGAGAAGAAAATGTTTTCTCTATCCTCTTGTTCAATGTCTAGATTTACAAAGTAAACTGACAGCACACAATTAGCAGGAGAAAAGGCATACAGGTTTAATTAATGTTAAAGGTTTATCTCATGAGGGGGAGCTTTAGAGAGAAGAGGACCTCCTCTCCCCCCCCCACCCACACACACCAAAACCAAACCAAACCAAACCAAACCAAACCAAACCAAAACAAAACAAAACAAAAACAAAACAAGCATCAAACCATTGAGGTTGGAGGCTTTTATGCATCATTAGGGCAAAAGAGGGTCCAATTTAAAGAAAAGTGACAAGACAAATGAAAGGGACTTTGAGCTTCAAAGGGTGACAGGTTATGGAAAGGCAAATATATTGGTTAACTCATGGTAGACAAGGACTCATTAGTAAGGTTTGCCCACATAGGCTCTTTTTCAGTGCCGGCTCTTCTCCGGGGGTAAGTGTGACAGCTTGGCAGGGACAGGATCACAAAAGAGATTTATGATCTGTTTTCAGGCAGATGGGGGAGGCCAGGGAACTCATCCTATGTCTACCTTTGCTCCATTGCCTTCAATTCAAGCTAGTACTCATGCCAGGGTGGTATATTTTGGGGTGGCATATTCCGATCTCTCACAGTTCTCCTGGCTGAAACTTCATGAAGTCCACATATTAAAAAATCCAGTCAAGGACTGTGGAGAAAAGATTTGGGTGGGAAGAGAACTGTAAAGGAAGAGAAGAATATAGGATAGAACAAGAATAACAGGCAGAAAAGAACGAATTCAAGTAGAGTTTCCCACACTTCATTAAACCAACTTCCCAATCTTGGAGATAAGTCAGTCCCATAAAATGGCCAATAGGGTGTGATTATCTTGTCTTTTTAAAGGTATAATTAGACACTATTTGTCTCATCCAATCTATTCAGAAGCTGCATTTTCCAATGATTGCACAAGCTCCTCCGTGCTGGGCAGCTACCATATCCTTGGCATGGTGATTTTTGAGCACATCTGAGACTAAACTGTTAACTTCTGACTGGACTGTTACCGGCATTTGTGTAGTGATATTGAACTCTTATTCTACTACCATGGGGAGATTTAGGACAGTCTTCCAACTCATACTTTCCAAAGCTTTGGAAAACATTGAAAATATGATGGAATTGTGATATTCAACTGGGTCTCTTACCTGAGACATTTATGTGGTGTTACCTTATGATAAAGGATCCGGAATTTGTAATTTTCCTGGCATTTAAGGTAGAAGAAGCCAGGTATCAGAGTCCACAACTTTCTGATCATTTAGGTAGGCATATACTTCATATACTTTATGGGCAGGTTTTGTTTTATTGCACTCCTTTTTATTGTGCTTTACAGATATTGTGTTCCTCACAAATTGAACTTTTCTGGCAATCTTGTGTTGAGATGTCTAACAAGCACCAATTTTCTTTTTTTTTAATTTATTTTTTATTGGTGTTCAATTTACTAACATACAGAATAACCCCCAGTGCCCGTCACCCATTCACTCCCAGCCCCCGCCCTCCTCCCCTTCTACCACCCCTAGTTCGTTTCCCAGAGTTAGCAGTCTTTACGTTCTGTCTCCCTTTCTGATATTTCCCACACATTTCTTCTCCCTTCCCTCATATTCCCTTTCACTACTGGACCCTTCTCTTACACCATACACAAAGACAAACTCAAAATGGATGAAAGATCTAAATGTGAGACAAGATTCCATCAAAATCCTAGAGGAGAACACAGGCAACACCCTTTTTGAACTCACCACAGTAACTTCTTGCAAGATACATCCAGGAATGCAAAAGAAACAAAAGCAAAAATGAACTATTGGGACTTCATCAAGATAAGAAGCTTTTGCACACCAATTTTCCAATACCATTTGCTCATCATGTATCTGTGTGTGTCACATTTTGTTAATTGTGCAACCTTTCAAACTTTTTCAGTATTACTATATTTGTTATGGTCATCTGTTTTTAATGATTGTGACGTACTAAAAACTCAGCGATAGTTAGCGACTGTTAGCCTAACGCACGTTTAAATTAAGTTGCACACATTATTTTTAAGGGGATCCCTGGGTGGCTCATTGGTTTGGCACCTCCCTTTGGCCCACTCGATCCTGGGATCGAGTCCCGCATCAGGCTCCTGGCATGGAGCCTGCATCTCTGCCTGCCTGTGTCTCTGCCTCTCTCTCTCTCTCTCTCTCTTTCTCTCTCTCTGTCTTTCATGAATAAATAAATAAATAAATAAATAAATAAATAAATAAATAAATAAATCTTTAAAAAAAACAAAAGACATAATTCTATGATACACTTAATAGACTAGAAGCATAAACATAACTCTGATGTGCCCTGGGAAACCAAAAAACTCACTTGGCTTGCTTTGTTGTAATATTTATTTTGTTGCAGTGGTCTGGAACCAAACCTTCCATATCTCCGAGGTATGTCTGTACTGTCATTTTGGATAAAAAGTCTAGTGTAATTCATGCACAAACTCAAGCTGCAACTTGCAATTCCCCAGCTCATGGTGATCCATGACATTTGCCATTTTGACAACTTCATTTTCTTTCTTTTTCTTTTTTTTCTTTTTGCTACAAATACATTTTCTATGTGCTCCTATCAGTGTGGAGAACAGATTGAGCAAGAGCTGATACAGGACTGTAGTCCAGGTTGACAACTATAAATAAGCCTTAGGTTTGTTGCCTGACCAGTTAGTCCATATATATACATTTTTGTCTATTCAGGTATAATATTTTTTTTGGATTCAAGGTTTTTTTATTTATTTTATTTTTTTATTTTTTATTTATTTTATTTATTTTTATTTTTTTAATAATTTAATTTTTTATTGGTGTTCAATTTACCAACATACAGAATAACACCCAGTGCTCATCCCATCAAGTGCCCCCCTCAGAACCCGTCACCCATTAATTCCCATCCCCCGCCATCCTCCCCTTGCACCACCCCTAGTTTGTTTCCCAGAGTTAAGAGTCTTTATGTTCTATCTCCCTTTCTGATATTTTCCACACATTTCTTCTCCCTTCCTTTATATTCCCTTTCACTATTATTTAAATTCCCCAAATGAATGAGAACATACACTGTTTGTCCTTCTCTGATTGACATATTTAACTCAGCATAATACCCTCCAGTTCCATCCACATTGAAGCAAATGGTGGGTAGTATTTGTCGTTTATAATGGCTGACTAATATTCCATTGTATACATAAACCACATCTTCTTTATCCATTCATCTTTCGATGGACACTGAGGCTCCTTCCACAGTTTGGCTATTGTGCACATTGCTGTTAGAAACATCGGAGTGCTGGTGTCCCGGCGTTTCATTGCATCTGAGTCTTTGGGGTAAACTCTAACAGTGCAATTGCTGGGTCGGAGGACAGGTCTATTTGTAACTCTTTGAGGAACCTCCACACAGTTTTCCAGAGTGGCTGCACCAGTTCACATTCCCACAAAGAGTGTAAGAGGGTTCGCTTTTCTCCGCATCCTCTCCAACATTGGTTGTTTCCTGCCTTGGTAATGTTCCCCATTCTCACTGCTGTGAGGAGGTATCTCATTGTGGTTTTGATTTGTATGTCCCTGATGGCAAGTGATGCGGAGCATTTTCTCATGTGCATGTTGGCCATGTCTATGTCTTCCTCTGTGAGATCTCTCTTCATGTCTTTTGCCCATTTCATGATTGGATTGTTTGTTTCTTTGGTGTTGAGTTTAATAAGTTCTTCATAGATCTTGGAAACTAGCCCTTTATCTGATAGGTCATTTGCAAATATCTTCTCCCATTCTGTAGATTGTATCTTAGTTTTATTACCTGTATCCTTTGCTGTGCAAAAGCTTCTTATCTTGATGAAGTCCCAATAGTTCATTATTGCTTTTGTTTCTCTTGCCTTCATGGTTGTATCTTGCACAGGTTACTGTAGCCAAGTTCAAAAAGGGTGTTGCCTGTATTCTCCTCTAGGATTTTGGTGGAAACTTTTCTCACGTTTAGATCTTTCATCCATTTTGAGTTTATCTTTGTGTATGCTGAAAGAGAGTGGTTCAGTTTCCTTCTACTCCAGAACTATGAGAGGAGCCGGAAGAAGGCTTTTCTGGCATGGACCTTAAAGATGCATCACAGAGAGGATTGGAGAGAGTCCTTGCCGTGGAAAGTTCCCTTGATGGTACACACCAGGAGCAAAGGAACAGCAGCTACCACGAGAGGAGCCGGAGCAAGGCTCAGATCATGACCCCTATTATCCATATTGAATAACATCCTTCATGTCTAGGCCGAAAGATAAATAACGCACTGAAACTTAGGGCATTGGTGAAAATGTGTTGTTGTTGGAGAAAAGGAAGAGATTTTGTAAAAAATCTATTCAGGGGGAGGGACAGGCATGAGTGCCGTTGTTGGAGGAATGTTGGAGGAAGAATCAGGAGACTTCTCAGTCCAGAGCCTTGAGAGCTGACCACGCTGTCTGCCTGGGAGGCACAGAGCAGGGTATGACGTGATCAATTTCCCATCCCTGGCGTTTTTGCCCAAAAAGAGAGCACAACTCCTATCTACACACGAGAAAGCATCAGATACACGTGAACTGAGAGACAGTCTACAATTATCGGTTGCTAGTATTCTTCAAAATTGTCAACATCTTCAACAATTAGGAAAGACAGAAGAAGTGACACGGAAACGAAAGCCATGTGACAACTAAGTGTAATGTGCTATCACACACAGGTGTCCAGCAGAAGAAGCACCTTCCTTGGAAAACCTGGCGGAATCTGAGTGCCGTCTGTAGTTTAGTCCTAGTGTACACATGTGGGTCTCTTCGTTTTTATCATTGGAGCGTGGTCAGGAGATGTTCACCTCTGAGGGAGACGGATGAAGGGTGTACAGAAACTTTCTGCACTGCGTTTACAAGTCTGTACTTTGAAAATCATCCGGACCATATGCAGTACCTTGTGGTCTCAGGTATGTATTTCAAGGGTTTGGGTTGATTCTGCCTTGCATTTTTTTATGTTTTATAGAGGGTGGCTGTTCAGGTTACCTGCTCTTTCTCTGTTGTTAGAAATAAAAGCACTCATCTACCAAAAAATGAATGAATGAATGAATGAATGAATGAATGAATGAATGAATGGAAAAATCAATCAATCAATCAATCAATCAACCAATCAGTCAGTCAGTCAATCGAGGAAGTCTGGCCGGAGGCAGGCGGCAGGCCATGCAGGAGCCCTTCTTTACTAGGCCTGGGGGAGGGCCCCGCATTCACTGGGCGGTGCCCCGGCCCCTGCGCCACGCTGTGCCGTTGTGTACCCCTCCTGGACCTGCACGATGGGGCAGGCAGTCCTAAGTGAGCCAGGTAGGATCTGGCTCCCACGGACACAGTCCCCCATCCACCACAGGCTCTCCTGCCACTCACCACCCTCAGCCACACAGCCAGGGTGGTGTGGAGTGTGCGGACCTTCAGGGGGATCGGGGGCCAGACCTCGTGCGCTCTGCGAGGTCTGCTGAGTCCCTGAGGCCTCTATGCTCCCTGCCCCTCCTTGACTGGAACCATATGGGACGCCTCGTGCCGCCACCAAACAAGTAGTGCACCCCGTTGCAACAGTACAGGCACTGGGTCCCGAAAGGAAAGAATTGGGGTCTCCTTCAGAGGCAGACGGACTCAGACGCCCAGCTCATCTTGGTTATTTTTATTTACTCAAATTCTCGTTCGTTTGTTTATTTATTGATTGATTGATTGATTGATTAGTGAGATGCATACACACAAACACAAACACACACAGGATCTTGTGTTTCTAACTTTTAATGAAAGTTACATGGCTCCTGGAGCCCCATCATGTGTCTGACGTGTCAGCACCACAGCGTTGTCCTCAGTGATCTCCTCTGCAGGAGAGCCGTGTTGACCGCTGGCATCCATCTGTATGTGTGCGACGGCTGTGGACAAGTGTGCCGTCGCCTCATATTCATCTCGGCATCTTGAAGCTCCCTGGCAGGGACAGAAACACCCAGGGCCTCAGGTACATGCAGAGACACAGACAGCCAGGCGGCCATGACACAAGTCTGTATGGTCTCTGGGCCAAGGGGCCGACGCACGAGTGATTCTCGGCCTGGCTCCAATGGTTATGATTCTCCTGGCCCCCGAAGCGCCCCCACGAGCACGGGGGGTTCTGCCTTTAGGTTTCCTCCACGCACGCGCCCACGCAATTCAAACTCGTGCTCCTTAATGTCGGCATGCTGGCCAGGGTTCTCTGTGTGCCTTTTGGGCGGCGGAGGGGACGCCAATGGAGACTGAGGGGATTGCTGCAGTGATTCCACACCCGCCTAGCGCCTCGTTGCAAAGTTTCGCCTACGTACGGTGTCAAGGGCAGCAGGGACACCTTGGGCGTGCCCACACGTCTGGCGGTACTCGGGCACCGGAGGACGGGGTTCAGGGCCCCGCCAGGACCATTCGCACAGGTGGTGCGGCTCGGCTGGCTTTGTTTCTCTGGCACGGCTCATTGCAGTGACAGAGCCCTTTCCCAATGTCTTGAGCTTCCCCAGGCACGAGCCCTTTGGCACGGCCCTTCCCCAGCCTCCCGGGTTCAGGGGGATGATGCCAACTTGACCTGGGGTCACTCCCCGTCAGGGCCACCCGCAGCCTCAGTGTGTCAGCCAAAGTCCCCCGAGATCCCCCCTTTCCACGCCCACACCCTCGGCTCCTCACCTGTCCTCCTGTGGCTTCCCTCTCCCGGCGCCTTCTTCCTCTCGTAGTACTTGAGGACATTGGGCCACAGGTCATCCATGATGAGCTGGCAGGAAACAGAGAGCGGGACTCACATCCCCACCCGGAGCAGCTGGGGGACCCAGCGAGCTCACTGACCCAGTCTGTCACAGGGCCCCACCTCAGCGATCCTGCCTGACCCGGCAAGGTGGTGGCCACAGAACCAGTTGAAGAAGTTAAGGCCGTTGTCGTGGGTCTGGCGGCGGTAGGCCTCCCGTTCGTAGTGCTGCGACCACTGGATGGGAGTGGAGTGCGACGCTCTGTAGCCTGCAGGGCAACGGGCACGTGAGACGGTGCTGCACGGTGAACCCGGTTCCACCGTCCACCCGCCGCTTCCAGGCAGGCCTGCAGGCCGGCAGGCAGGCAGGCAGGCAGGCCGGCAGGCAGGCCGGCAGGCAGTCATGCCGAGCTGTCTTACCAGCAGCACTGACGACATACTCCTTCACGAGGACTTCGTTCTGGAAGTAGGAGTTCTTGCCAAAGAACAGCAGGATCCTGCGGCAGGCACTGGGAAAGGTGACTTCCTGCACCTGCCGACAAATGGGGGACACGGGGACGGGGTTGGGGGTTCCCGGGGAGCGTGGTGACACCTCTGTGCTGAGGCCTCCCCCTTGCAGCCTCAGCTCGCCAATCACGTGTCCTAGCCTCTCGCCTCCCGACCCAGGACCCTCTTCCGCGCCCTGGGCCTGACCTTCAGGTTCGTCATGAAGCGAAGCATGCGCAGATCTTGCTCACTGATCACGGCTGACAGCTGGGGGTGGTTCCCAAACTGCTTTAGGTCAAGGAGCCTTCCGGGGCTGGAGATGCGAGAGCTAGAACAACACCGCAGGCCCGCACAGCAGCGTGGCCCTGGCGCCCCTGCCCTCCCGCCGGCTCCCGGGCCATCCGCACAGGCTGCACCGAGCACGGCCCGCTGGGCCTCGGGCTGCTGCCCATGTGCGCGCTGCCACGGGACGGGAGCTGTGTATCCCGAGACACGCCCCTCCCCGCACCCCGTCCACCGCACATGCCTGTGGGCCCACGGCAAGGAACAGTGGGCTGCTCCCGGGACGGCGCACGTCCCTGGCTCTGGGCGACCAGGTCAGAGGGGGGCACACGCAGCCCCCTGGCTGCAGCAGTGTGCCGAGGCGAAAAGGGGCTTTGCGGGTAGCCGTGGCCAGTGCGGAGACCCTGCTGCCACTCCCACGTGTGACCCGGACCGCATGTCGTCCCGCGCACTTGACACTCGCTGCCTCTGGGGACGATCCAGCCCAGGAGGAGCCCACCCTCAAGCGGGCTGCCAAGGCTGTGGCGATCACCGGGGCATGAGCGTCGTCGCCACTCCCACCCCGGGCCGGGCGGGGAGCGTTCACCAATGCTGTCCGAGGGATGCCCATACCCCACAGCGCCCCTGCCCTCCTCACGGCCCGCTTGGCTCCGGCCCCCCCACCCCCAGCCCCCCACGTCCCCCCCACCCCCGTCACCTTGGGGTCCTTGCCCCACAGCAGCAAGGATACAGCCTTGGCCCAGAAGCCACGGATGCCCTGCATGTGGGCGCTTCGCTGTTGCAGGCGATGGTGCCTTCTCTGACCCAGCCTGAGCTGGAACGGAGCAAAGGAGCGCCTGCCTCTTCCATTGGTGGGCTCCATGTCTGCCCGCAGCGCCTCGAGAGCCTCCAGCGGGCACTCCAACGGACTCGGCCCTGCCTCTGGATGCTCTGACCCTTGCTGCTGGTCTTGCAGCTCCCTGGCGCCTTCCTCTCCCTGGCCCTCCTCCATGGCCTCCTCCGGCTCATGTTCCTCTTCCTGAAGATTCGCCTCCTCCTCCAGCATGTACTCCGTCTCAGACATGACGGCCTCCTCCTCAGCCTCCCCCTCTTCCTCGTGAGCCATCGCCACATCCTCGGCGTCGTCCTGCTCGGAGTCATCGTCCACCTCAGGCCTGTCGTCTTCAGTCTCCTCGTCGTCGTCAGTCCCGGTCTCCTCATCAGATTCCTCGGGGTCAGTCTTCTTCTCATCGGCCTCCTGGTCGTCCGCTTCAAACTGCGTGCCCTGCTCAGATTCCTCCCCCGAGTCCTCCTCATGCTCACACTCCTCCTCTTCTCCCACCGCCTGAGACTCCCCCTCCCTCTGCCCCTCTTCCTCTGCCTCCTCACGGTTGTCAGCCGCCGCCCCGTCTACGACCTCGACCAGCACCATGGCGTCTTCCACCGCCAGCACCAACTCCACAAGCAGCGGGGCCTGCTCGGTCTCCCTCCCGGCGCTGGCTTCATGCACACGCTCCTCCACGGTCCCAACGCCTAGGGACTGCAGCGTCCCCTCATCCCTCGGGGTGCCTACGTCCCCGCGGGCCCCGGCTGCCTGAAGTCTCCATTCCAGCACGAAGCAGGGCCAGGATGCCGGGGCAAGCCCGGCTTCCCGGGACCCCGTCTCGCTCTCCATGGGGCCCCGGCCCGGTTCCCAACGCCCCCTCGCCCCCCCCCCCCACCGCGCCACGGGCCTGTAGGGAGCTGGGCCGCTGTGAGGGAAGGCGCTGGAGAGGTCCGAGTCCGCGAGTCCCCGCAGTGGCCCGGCTCGTGGCTGGCGGAAATACGCCCCCTAGGGCCGCCGCCGGGAGGCGCGGGCGAGAAGGCGGCGCAGGCGCAGAGCGGCTCCTGGCCTGCCGCCTGCTGCCAGGCACCTGTGCCCTGACTCACCGGGAGCTCCACCCCCGGGAGTGGAGTTACGTGCTGGACCTTGGCCCCAAGGAAGGCCCTGCCAATCAGGGGCAAGGCGGTGGGAGGGGCTCTGGGCGGTCCCGCCCTCCCACGACTAGCCCTGAGCCAGGGAGTCCAGGAGACCGAGCAGCCGCCTGGGCGGAGGTCGGGTCGGTGTCCTCCAGCCCCCGTCCGTGTCTCTGGCCATTTTCCTGGCCGACATCTGCCAGACGATGCCCAGGAGATCCCCGAGAGCGTGCCGCCCACTGCGTCCTGGGGCACCACCTGCCGGCACCGGAGCCTTTACATCCAGGAGGTCTCTTGAGGATGTGAAGAGCCAGAAAGAGTGTCACTCCAACTTTGCAGTTAAGAAGGAGAGCCGAAAACAAAGCCTTTGAATTCATAATTTGTCACTAACTCGTGAGGGATTTGAGGTTGCAGGGCAACCACGCGCGCGTCCTAAAGCCCGAGGAAAAGACGGGAGCTCTGGCTTACTTGGAGAGGACAACAGGCAGATGATGGTGACTAGAATTCATCCAGGGGAGTGTTCACTTGCAAGACAGTGAATCCCATGATGACCACAAAACCTGGGGAAGTCTGAAACATCTTGAGGGCTTTTCTCGCCTCGACCTTACAAGATGCATCACAGACAGCATTGGACAGAGTCCTTGCCGTGGAAAGTTCCCTTGACGGTACACACCAGGAGCAAAGGAACAGCAGCCGCCACGAGAGGAGCCGGAGCAAGGCTCAGATCATGACCCCTATTATCCATATTGAATAACATCCTTCCGTCTGGGCCGAAAGATAAATAGCGCACTGAAACTTAGGGCATTGGTGAAAATGTGTTGTTGTTGGAGAAAAGGAAGAGATTTTGTAAAAAAAATCTATTCGGGGGAGGGACAGGCATGAGTGCCGTTGTTGGAGGAACGTTGGAGGAAGAATCAGGAGACTTCTCAGTCCAGAGCCTTGAGAGCTGACCACGCTGTCTGCCTGGGAGGCACAGAGCAGGGTATGACGTGATCAATTTCCCATCCCTGGCGTTTTTGCCCAAAAAGAGAGCACAACTCCTATCTACACACGAGAAAGCATCAGATACACGTGAACTGAGAGACAGTCTACAATCATCGGTTGCTAGTATTCTTCAAAATTGTCAACATCTTCAACAATTAGGAAAGACAGAAGAAGTGTCACGGAAACGAAAGCCATGTGACAACTAAGTGTAATGTGCTATCACACACAGGTGTCCAGCGGAAGAAGCACCTTCCTTGGAAAACCTGGCGGAATCTGAGTGCCGTCTGTAGTTTAGTCCTAGTGTACACATGTGGGTCTCTTCGTTTTTATCATTGGAGCATGGTCAGGAGATGTTCACCTCTGAGGGAGACGGATGAAGGGTGTACAGAAACTTTCTGCACTGCGTTTACAAGTCTGCACTTTGAAAATCATCCGGACCATATGCAGTACATTGTGGTCTCAGGTATGTATTTCAAGGGTTTGGGTTGATTCTGCCTTGCATTTTTTTATGTTTTATAGAGGGTGGCTGTTCAGGTTACCTGCTCTTTCTCTGTTGTTGGAAATAAAAGCACTCATCTTCCAAAAAATGAATGAATGAATGAATGAATGAATGAATGAATGGAAAAATCAATCAATCAATCAATCAATCAACCAATCAGTCAGTCAGTCAATCGAGGAAGTCTGGCCGGAGGCAGGCAGCAGGCCATGCAGGAGCCCTTCCTTACTAGGCCTGGGGGAGGGCCCCGCATTCACTGGGCGGTGCCCCGGCCCCTGCGCCACGCTGTGCGGTTGTGTACCCCTCCTGGACCTGCACGATGGGGCAGGCAGTCCTAAGTGAGCCAGGTAGGATCTGGCTCCCACGGACACAGTCCCCCATCCACCACAGGCTCTCCTGCCACTCACCACCCTCAGCCACACAGCCAGGGTGGTGTGGAGTGTGCGGACCTTCAGGGGGATCGGGGGCCAGACCTCGTGCGCTCTGCGAGGTCTGCTGAGTCCCTGAGGCCTCTATGCTCCCTGCCCCTCCTTGACTGGAACCATATGGGACGCCTCGGGCCGCCACCAAACAAGTAGTGCACCCCGTTGCAACAGTACAGGCACTGGGTCCCGAAAGGAAAGAATTGGGGTCTCCTTCAGAGGCAGACGGACTCAGACGCCCAGCTCATCTTGGTTATTTTTATTTACTCAAATTCTCGTTCGTTTGTTTATTGATTGATTGATTGATTGATTGATTAGTGAGATGCATACACACAAACACAAACACACACAGGATCTTGTGTTTCTAACTTTTAATGAAAGTTACATGGCTCCTGGAGCCCCATCATGTGTCTGACGTGTCAGCACCACAGCGTTGTCCTCAGTGATCTCCTCTGCAGGAGAGCCGTGTTGACCGCTGGCATCCATCTGTATGTGTGCGACGGCTGTGGACAAGTGTGCCGTCGCCTCATATTCATCTCGGCATCTTGAAGCTCCCTGGCAGGGACAGAAACACCCAGGGCCTCAGGTACACGCAGAGACACAGACAGCCAGGCGGCCATGACACAAGTCTGTATGGTCTCTGGGCCAAGGGGCCGACGCACGAGTGATTCTCGGCCTGGCTCCAATGGCTATGATTCTCCTGGCCCCCGCAGCGCCCCCACGAGCACGGGGGGTTCTGCCTTTAGGTTTCCTCCACGCACGCGCCCACGCAATTCAAACTCGTGCTCCTTAATGTCGGCATGCTGGCCAGGGTTCTCTGTGTGCCTTTTGGGCGGCGGAGGGGACGCCAATGGAGACTGAGGGGATCGCTGCAGTGATTCCACCCCCGCCTAGCGCCTCGTTGCAAAGTTTCGCCTACGCACGGTGTCAAGGGCGGCAGGGACACCTTGGGCGTGCCCACACGTCTGGCGGTACTCGGGCACCGGAGGACGGGGTTCAGGGCCCTTCCAGGACCATTCGCACAGGCGGTGCGGCTCGGCTGGCTTTGTTTCTCTGGCACGGCTCATTGCAATGACAGAGCCCTTTCCCAATGTCTTGAGCTTCCCCAGGCACGAGCCCTTTGGCACGGCCCTTCCCCAGCCTCCCGGGTTCAGGGGGATGATGCCAACTTGACCTGGGGTCACTCCCCGTCAGGGCCACCCGCAGCCTCAGTGTGTCAGCCAAAGTCCCCCGAGATCCCCCCTTTCCACGCCCACACCCTCGGCTCCTCACCTGTCCTCCTGTGGCTTCCCTCTCCCGGCGCCTTCTTCCTCTCGTAGTACTTGAGGACATTGGGCCACAGGTCATCCATGGTGAGCTGGCAGGAAAGAGAGAGCGGGACTCACATTCCCACCCGGAGCAGCTGGGGGACCCAGCGAGCTCACTGACCCAGTCTGTCACAGGGCCCCACCTCAGCGATCCTGCCTGACCCGGCAAGGTGGTGGCCACAGAACCAGTTGAAGAAGTTAAGGCCGTTGTCGTGGGTCTGGCGGCGGTAGGCCTCCCGTTCGTAGTGCTGCGACCACTGGATGGGAGTGGAGTGCGACGCTCTGTAGCCTGCAGGGCAACGGGCACGTGAGACGGTGCTGCACGGTGAACCCGGTTCCACCGTCCACCCGCCGCTTCCAGGCAGGCCTGCAGGCCGGCAGGCAGGCAGGCAGGCAGGCAGGCCGGCAGGCCGTCATGCCGAGCTGTCTTACCAGCAGCACTGACGACATACTCCTTCACGAGGACTTCGTTCTGGAAGTAGGAGTTCTTGCCAAAGAACAGCAGGATCCTGCGGAAAGCACTGGGAAAGGTGACTTCCTGCACCTGCCGACAAATGGGGGACACGGGGACGGGGTTAGGGGTTCCCGGGGAGCGTGGTGACACCTCTGTGCTGAGGCCTCCCCCTTGCAGCCTCAGCTCGCCAATCACGTGTCCTAGCCTCTCGCCTCCCGACCCAGGACCCTCTTCCGCGCCCTGGGCCTGACCTTCAGGTTCGTCATGAAGCGAAGCATGCGCAGATCTTGCTCACTGATCACGGCTGACAGCTGGGGGTGGTTCCCAAACTGCTTTAGGTCAAGGAGCCTTCCGGGGCTGGAGATGCGAGAGCTAGAACAACACCGCAGGCCCGCACAGCAGCGTGGCCCTGGCGCCCCTGCCCTCCCGCCGGCTCCCGGGCCATCCGCACAGGCTGCACCGAGCACGGCCCGCTGGGCCTCGGGCTGCTGCCCATGTGCGCGCTGCCACGGGACGGGAGCTGTGTATCCCGAGACACGCCCCTCCCCGCACCCCGTCCACCGCACATGCCTGTGGGCCCACGGCAAGGAACAGTGGGCTGCTCCCAGGATGGCACATGTCCTTGGTTCTGGCCGACCAGGTCAGAGGTGGGCACACTCAGCCCCCTGGTTGCGCAGTGTGTCGTGGCGAAAAGGGGCTTTGTGGGTTGCCGTGGTCAGTGCAGAGACCCTACTCCCATTCCCACGAGTGACCCAGACCGCATGTAGTCCCGTGCACTTGACATTCGCTGCCTCACCCTCAAGGGGGCTCCCAAGGCTGTGGCGATCACCGGGGCATGAGTGTCGTCACCACTCCCACCCCTGGACGGGCGGGGAGCTTTCACCAATGCTGTCTGAGGGATGCCCATACCCCACAGCGCCCCTGCCCTCCTCACATCCCGCTTTGCACAGCCCTGTCATCCTGGCATTCTTGCACATAGCATCAAGGATACAGCTTTGCCCCAGAAGCCACGGTTTCCCCGATATGGGCGCTTTCGTGTTCCAGGGAATGTTGCCATCTCTGACTGGGTCTGATTTGAACCGTGTAAGGGAGTGCCTGCCTTTTTCATTGCTGGGCTCCATCTCCCCGGAGTGCCTCTTTTGCCTCAGGGGGGACTCCAAGGGACTCAGACCTGCCTCCGGATGCTCTGAGCTTTCCAGCTTCTCTTGTATCTCTTGTCCTCCTTCCTCCCTCATGCCCTCCTTGGTGCTCTTTTCCCGCTTCTCTTCCTCCTCCTCAGCTTCTTCATCGGCCACTTCCCGCTTAAACTTAGCTGGGTCCACAGCTGCCCTCTTTTCTAATGTGACCTCCTCCTCATGTTCGTCCTCTTCCTGTCTTCTTCTTCACCCTCCTTCTCCTTTTCAGTGTTCTTCATCTCTCAGGCTCCTCCACCTTCATCTCCTCCTCAGCCTTCTCCCCAGCCTTCTCAAACTCTTCCTTCTCACCCTGCTCTTCATCTCCATCTTCCTGTTCCTGTCCCTCCTCAGCCTGCAGCTCCTTGTCCTCTTGTACACTTCTATCCTCCACCACCTCCTCAGCAGACTCCGTATCCTCCACTACCACCAAGTTCATTTCCCTGATTATTTCTTCAACCTCCGGCACCAAGTCCTCACTGGGGCGGGCCTCCTCTGTCTCCTCTCCGACCCTGGCTTCTGGTTGGGGCTCCTGTGTCATCCCAACCCCTAGGGATTGCAGCGTCCCAACCTCCCTTGGGGGGCTACAACCCCTTGGGCCCAGGTCACCTGATGTCCCAATTCCAAGAAGGAGGGCCAGGATTCTCATGCAGGTCCCAATTCCCTGGACCCTGCCCTGCTCTCCATTGCCCCCTTCCCAATCCCGAGTCAAATGTTTGGTGGCACCTGGACCCCTTGGAGCGCAGGAGCTGAAGGTGCAAGTTCTTGGTTCCCGGTAACTAAGGGGAGGTTGGCAACTGGAACCCTGCCATTCGTAGCACTGTGCAGAGGCGCGAGGCCGGAATGTTCGCACCCGCACAGTGGCTCATGGCCTAATGCCGCAGGCGAGCGGTGTTGTTATTGGCATAGCCCCTCATCAACTCCCCCAACCACATGCTGCCACCAGAGACTTCATATCTAGGAGGTCCCTTCGGCGGCAGCCACCCGCCATCCAGGAGCCTCACCAGGCCCTTCCTTACTGAGCCTGGGGGTGTGCTCTGGATTCACTCAGGGGTGGTCCGGCCACTGCACCTCGCTGCGCACACGTGTATCCCTCCTGGACATGCATAGGGTGGGGACGGCTGGGAGGGGGTGTCACAGGCAGCCAGGCAGGATCTGGCATCCAGGGACACGCTCCCCCATCCAGCGCAGGCTCCCCTGCTGTCCACCGTCCCCAGCCCCTGGTCCCAGGTTCCAGGCCACCAGCACCCCTGGCAAAGAAATAATTGGCCAGAAATTAGGAAGAGCAAACCCAGAGCAAGGTCCATGGGCCAGCGGGCTGCCTAGAAACCTAGTAACATAACCCCACTGAGGTTGGCGATTGGATATCAGTGGCATAATTAAAGGGCAGGATATGTCACCTAAAGCGTCATTCTGGATACTTGTCCTCAAAGCCAATGGTAGGACTGGCTAATACCACCTCCTTTTCTGTCTGCCCCTTTTGAAAGGCTTGGGTTCCTCCTTCCTTGTCTGACTTTCACACTAGGCTTCTCCTCTGGGTCATTACCAGTTATGATATACCTCCAGCATCCTGGTGCACAGAGCCCACTTCATCCACCTTCCTGAGGAGCACCTTTGCCCTCTCTGTTCCTCCCCTGTCCTGCAAGTTCTCCTACAGTGGTTCGGCCATGGAATGCAGGATCACCGACGGGCGGGATGGCAAAGGGAGCATTTGCAGCACACTTGCCATTCTGAGGTTCTCAGGGCCTTCAGGACTGTTACACAGCCCATGACGGTGCGCTGCAGCAGCGAAGGTAGAGGCATAGGATGCACACCTCGTGAGTTGCAAGGAAGGCCCCGTGGTTACTGGAAAGCACGTTTGTCATAGAAGGACCTCATTTCAAAGGAATGGGCCAGGATGCCTGGGGGATTTGGACTTAGCTGGGATCCAGTGCACCATTTTTGAGGGTCACAATGTCACTAGTTTAAAAATCTGCTTTCCAGGATGCTTGGGTGGCTCAGTGGTTGATGATCTGCCTTTGGCTCAGGGCGTGATCCTGGGCTCTAATGTTGAGTCCCACAGTGAGCTCCCTGTGGGAACCTGCTTCTCCCTCTGCCTGTGTCTCTGCTTCTCTCTGTATCTCTCATGAATAAAATGAATAACATCTTAAATAAATTAATCAATTAAATAAAAATCTAATTTCAACGAAAATGCGGAAGCCTGCGGGGAGGAAAACTGACACACTCCTGCAAGACAAATGGGAATATTTCTGACACTGTCCCTGGGAGAGCCCAGATTCTGGAAGTGCTGATACAATGAAAACCAATGCAGCTCTTGTGAGAGTGCCCCACACAGCCTCCAGAAAGGAGGGTCCTGAGGAAATATTGCACCTGAAACAGCACTACCTTGGGGAGCCAGAAGAGTGATTTTGATTGTGTGTGTGTGTATGTGTGTGTGTGTGTGTGTTTGTCTGAGTGGAAGGGGTTTGGGGATGTTGGAGAGAGAGGGAGAAATAGGGAAAGGGTGGGAGGAATGGAGAGGAGGATTAGGCTGGGCAAGAGGCTGTGAGACAGAGGAGGATGGAAGCAGGCAGGGAGGGTGGGGGAAGGAAGCAGGATAGTAGTGACGGAGGGAGGGAAGAGGGGAAGAGAGGGGCATGGATGCACGAGGGGACTGTGGAGAGGAGGGATGGTGGATGGCAGGTTAGCAGGGCAGAGGGAGGGCAGGCCCGCAGGGTGGAGGGCCGCAGGCTGAATTCTGAACATTGCCAAGGACAGAGAATGATAGGAACCATCCCCTGCGAGACTTTAAGAGGATGAGAAGGAGAAACAAGGTGACAAGGACATGAAGCGCACGTGTCCTCCAAGGTCTGCAGGATCACCTCATGCCTACGATGAGCACTTGGGAAAACAGGACTGCCAGAAAGGGATGGGAAAGAGGAAAGGGCAGCATGTGCGTGAAGACCTAATGTGCCGAAGCTTTGCGAATTCTCTGGAAAACGCTGAGTCTGCCCATCCAAGGACCCCGGTGTGCTCCTGGCTGAGGGAATTACCATCCCAAGAGATGCCCTGTGCAACGGGCTCACCTCAGCTGGCTGAAAGGCAAAGAACGACTCTCAGAATCTGCATGGGCAGCAGTGACCCAGAACTCAGCCAGGTCCTTCTGAAGACCCTCAGCGGGAGGAAGAGACAACCTTCTGGTGGGATGCCTGGAGGCCAGAAGGCAGTGGTTGAGTGTTCACCAAGTTCAAAGTAGAATGCTGTAATATACGTTACATTAACTTACATGAACATAGGTGATGTTGGGCAAGAATGACTGAGAAAATGCTCACCAGATGCAAGGTCAAGGAGCAAGAGAATGAGCCCAGGGGGCCTCTATGCTAAGGACTGTGTCATGCTGAAAAGAGCCTTGGTGAGACGGTTAACTGAAAGTGCTGGCCTGAACTAACGCCTCCCCAGAAAGTACTGGCAGAAACAGGAGAGCAGGACCTGCGTTTGGAAGTAGTCTGCATTGCCTACGTGGGCTGAAAGACAAGGGCGTCCAAGCAGACGTACATTTATTTTCCTCGGCTCGGCTCACACAAAGCTACATCTAGTAAAGCGAAGGAACATACATGGAGTAATGTGAGACACACAGGGGCCGGTTCCCCATGCACTGTGCTAACTACAAGTACACAGAGCAGCAACCCCGCATTCCCCCGGGGTAGTACGCTCACTGGAACTCTCTGTGGGGAGAGCCCTCAAGAAGGCCTGTTAAGCGTCATTATGGTAAAGCACTGTGCTGAAGCAGAAGAAGCCAACCCCAGAACGATGTGTGCTGGAGTTGAGCACCCATGTGGAAGGAAGGTAAAAGTGTCAAAGGTGCGCAATGAGCCAGAAGGGAGAGCAGTGGTTACCTGGTGTGTGTGTGGGGGGTGGGGAGGGGCGGGACCCAAGCAGAGGATGACGCGGTTGTGCACACCTAACCAGCACGGGGCGGGGGGGGCAAGCAGTACGGAATACTTTCCCTGCCTACTTAGCGTTTTTGATTAGCCAGGTGTCTGCAGAGACATTTCAGAATGAAGGGGCAGAAGGACCTCCGAGAGGTGATGGATGCGGGCCCATGTGGGATGACCATCACGTTCCCCCCTTACCTACCACTTGTCACCAGCCAAGGGGAGCATAACCCACTGGTGTCACAGAAATCAGCGTGTTCCCCAAGTCATGAATCAGACACCTCAGTGGGAAGCCTTGGGGCTATTAAGGATTCAAACAGGAGCAGGGTACAGAGAACACAAACAACACAGTGGCACGAGAGTCTGTCCCAGTGAGCAAAGACCTTAGGCAGCAAAGACATGAGGCAGCAATGGAGGAAGGTGCATAGGAGGGCCCCACATTGTTGAAACCCTGGCGACGACCAGGCTGGGAGCAGCAGACAAACCTCTTAGGCCTGAGGCCACAAAACAGTGGAGGGTGGGGGCCAGGAGGGTGGGGACTCGGGGTGGGGTTGGGGTGTGCGGACCCTGTAGGGACATATGGGCCAGACAACTTGCACGCTGCAAGGCCTTCTGAGTCCTCTGAGGCCTCTTTGGGGCTCAACAAAATAAGTGGTGTACCCCGTTGGAACAGGAGAGGCACCTGGTCACGAAGGAAACCATCAGGGTCTCCTTCAGAGGTGCACAGACTCAGAGGCAGCAGCTCTTACACCTAAAGCCACAGGTCCCCCCAGAGGTACTGTGGCAGAGCAGAGACTCGCCAAGCCCAAGGCACTTTCGAAGGCACAGCTGTGCATGTCTGTGCACAGGCACAGCTGCTAGATTGCAGACGAATGGCATAAGCAGACAGAGGCAGGCAAGGGCATGGTCAGGGAATCAGGGACCCGGAAGCAATGGGGCGGGGGGCTGTGGTCAGACAAAATCCTTTCTCTATCTGGAGAAGAACATGAAGAACCCGAGAGGCTGGGGGTACATTCACGTGCTGCCGAACCCCAGAGCCCTATAAGCCTGCCAATTCCTATGGTGGGCCTCTCTGAACAGGCAGCACAAGTGCCGGCAGGCGTGTGTGTGTGTGTGTTGGTTCTCGCGAGTGGTTGTGCCTGTAGGACGGTGTGATAGTAGCTTTAAGTGATGCCTCAGTATATGCTGGTGAGTGAGAGTGTGGGAAGGAGCATGTCAATGGGTCTGTCGCTACATGCAAAGCTATGCGTCAGTACAGGTGAGTGAGCAGGTGTGTCCTAGGAGCATATCAGCATGTGTGTCAGTTCCAGCAGGTGAGTGTGAGGGTCAGTTGGCGTGTATGAATGTGTCCGGCAGTACATGCGATTATGCATGTCGACAGGAGCAGGGGAGTGTGTGTTAGGCACACAGGCGCCCATGTGTGTATGTTTGAAGGTATGAGTGTGTACTTCAGGATGTGCGAGTATGTGTAACCATAGCCATGTGTGTGGGTGGTTTGTGTGCGTATGTGTGCGTGTGCCGGTGCGGGCGCCTCTGGTAAGTTTGAGCGTGTGGGTCCGTACCAGTGAGTGAGTGAGTGCCAGTATGGGAAAGCGTGTCACTCACCAAGGGCCAGTGTGTGTGTGTTTGTTGGTTTGAGCGTGTGACAGTCAGTATGGGAATGGGTGTCCATTTGAGGGAGAGAGTGTGTGTTGTTAGGAACTGGTGTCAGAGAGCTGTAACGGGTAGGTGATCAAGTGCCAGTGTGAGTGTCAGCTGCAGTGTGCTGGTGAGGTTGTAGTAGGAACCCTCCACCTCCACTTTGGAGAACAACCCTAACACTGTATGCTAAGTAAACATGAACAGTAAATATCTCCTACCAAATATCTCTTAATCTTACCCCTGGTAGGGTGGGCCTCCAAAAATATCCCAAATTTCCACCTGAAAGTCCCCAAATCACACTGACTACACATCCTCTCCAAGGCAGACATCCTCTTAAATGGCATCCTGGCTCCTAGGCCCATATATACATGTCAGAGGGTTCCTGAAGTCCATCCTTCTTCCACAGAAGTTTCTCTTGGGCTTTAGGGGCCCCATTCTCCTGCTACTCCATGCACAGGCCAATGTGAGTCTTTCTGTTGGTCATAAACCAAAGCTACAAAGCAGCAAAGCCGCAGCTAATGCTGTCATCACCAGCAACACGGGCCTGGATTCAGCCAAGTTCAGCGCATGAAGCCAAAGAGGTCCCAGAGGCTGTCTGTCTGTTTACCAAACAGGGGCCTGAACCTTAGTATCCCTTCAAATCTACATACTATCATAAGGAGTGATTCTTTGTGGGTGTTGTACTCCTTCTAAACCATCTTCCCTAGGGTTCAAATGAGGGCTGTCGTAGGCACAGTGCTTTGGAAGTGGGCAGAGTCTACAAGACGACAAGACACAGTGGGCAAGACACAGGTAAGACTGAGGGTTCCTCAATGCCATCATGTCCTAGCAGCATGCTTAATTAATATGCCTCTTCATGGAGTGATATTCTAAATGAGGTGATGGGGGCAGTTTAGGGAAGTTACCAAGAAGGATTTCCGAGTTCACTGCGTCCCATGTTTACAATCAGGTGTCACCCGCATCCAAGTCCATAAACCAGAGGGCAGTCTGAAGGCTGGCAGGGCAGAGTGTACTCCACAACGAAATACAGAGGAGAAGTTGCACCTGAAAGGTTAGGGATGTCAGAAAGTTGGTGGTGGGGGGGTTGCTGCGGGCAGGAGGAGGGAGGGAATCGCAAGAGGTGCAGGCAGAGAAATGGACCCTCCCACCAGGGGACTCAACGGGGATTAATAATCCCATAATATTGGGCTTTAAACACCAGAGGGACTAAATTCCATTAGTTCATATAACCAGTGGGACTGGGAGCCTCGAGATTTGGAGGTTGGTAGATGTGGCACTGGGAGAGCTGGATGGGCAAGTGATAGCTAGGTTACTGTGCTTAAGGAGACAGACCCTGCATGGAGAGACAGCATACACAAAGCAGTTTACACAGTGTCATGGGCAAACAGGGCATAGATCTGTTCAACTGATTTCAAAAACAAGGAGCTGGCAGCCCCATTATGCTCCCCCACTAGGCAACATAGGTACCGAGATGCCTGCAGGGGAAGGACTGCACAGACGCTGGCTATCTGACCTGCTGATAGTGCTTCATCCCCAAGTTCTCCTGGGGACTGCATACTGCAAGCATGCAAAGCACCTCAGCCTGAGGTTAGGGCAAATGTTGTTGAAATCATACGGGTACCATGCCCCTCTGCTGGGCACACAGCTGCCACACATGCCATGACCAGCTACCATGCTGCAGCTGGCCTCATACCCTGGTGCCGCGCACCAGACACCTTTGTGTTCAGGTGCCAGCTGCCACAGTGTGCTTCAGGACATCTAGCACAGGGCCAATGGCTCAGGGAGGCCTGGGTGGCTCGGTGGTGGAGCGTCGACCTTTGGATCAGGGAGTGATCCTGTGTTCCTGAGATGGAGTCCTACATTGGGCTCCTCCTGGGGAGCCTGCATCTCCCTCTGTGTCTCTGCCTCTCTCTGTGTCTCCCGTGAATAAATACATAAAATCTTTTTTAAAAAACGACTAATGGCCCAGCATGAATTTTGACAACACAACCACTCTGCTCCCTAGTTGCCCGAAAGGAACCGCCTGACTGCCAAGACCTAGCCTGTCTGGGTCTTACGAACAGTGCACCACGAACAAGCACAGTGCACAACAGGCAGAAAGTCACTGCCTCCAATGGCACTGAACACAAAAGCCACTCAGACACAACAGTAGGCCGGGAGCAGCTAACATACAATTCTCTCCTGATTTGTCATGTTCTGGAACAGGGGACAGTGCACTGCGGGACACTCGTGATCTCTTCTTCAGAAAGTCACTACTTTCAAAACAACACAAGAAGTTGTTCCTGTCTCATGACCCTGAGATGAAGAGTCACATGCTCTGCTGACTGAGCCAGCCAGGCACCCTCAGAATGAATTTTTTTTTTAAAAAAAGGAGACCCAGCAATATGCCTCTTTGCTAGAGAATGATTTTGTACCCAAACAAAATGTTTGTTTCAATGTGAAACATTGAAAGTGAGGGAGTAGAGAACCTTGATAATGCAAAGGACATCAACGTAAAGCTACAGCAGTGTCGGACAAACTAGACTTTCAACCAAAGGCTGTAGTAAGAGATGAAGAAGGACATTATATCATTCTAAAGAGGTCTATCCAACCAGAAGATGTAACAATTGTAAATACACTTATGTCCCTAATTAGGGGGTAGCCAAATTTATAAACCAATTAATAGCAAAATTAATGAAACTCACTGACACTAATATAGTAATAGTATGGGACTTTAACATTCACTCAGAGCAATAGAGAGGTCATCTAAGCAGAATGTCAACAAGGAAACAAAGGCTTTGAATAACACATTGGACCATATGGACTTTGCAGATATATTCAGAACATTTCATCATAAAGAAGAGGACTACACATTCTTTTTGAGTGCACATGGAAAATTATCCAGATGAAATCACATACTGGGCCACAAATTAGCTCTCAATCCCGTACAAAATATTGAGATTGTACTACGTGTATTTGCAGACCACAATGCTTTAAACCTTAAAGTCAAGGACAAGGAGAAATTTCAAAGGGACACAAATATACAGAATGCTAAAGAGCATCCTAGTAAAGAATGAATGGATCAACCAGGAAGTTACAGAAGAATTTAAAAAGTAGATAGAAACAGATAAAGATGGGTATGTGACAGTTCAGAACCTTTGGGATACAGCAAATGCAGTCCTAAGAGGGAAGTATATAGCAATATAGGGCATTCTCTAGAAACAAGAAAAGTCTCAAGCACATAATCTAAACTTAGCCAAAAGGAGCTATGGGAAAACTCATATAAAGCCTAAATCCAGCAGAAAAGTGATAAATTATAAAGATGAGAGATATAGAAAACAATGATATAGAAATATTTAAAAAAATGAAAAGCAAGAGCAGATAAACTAAGCTAGGAGTTATTACTTTGAAACAAGTACTAATACTCAATAAACCCCTAGCCAGACTTATCAAAAAAGAAAAGAGAAAGGACCCAAACTAATAAAATAATGAAAGAGGAGAGATCACAACCAACACCAAAGAAACACAAAAAATTAGAAGAGAATATTATGAGCAATTATATGCCAACAAATTAGATCTAGAAGAAATTGATAAATGCCTACAAATATACAAACTATCAAAATTGAAACAGGGAGAAGTAGAAAACCTGAAACAGACCCATAAGTGGCAAAGAAATTGAAGCAGTAACCAAAAATCTCCCAACCAATGAGTCCAAGAAAAGATGGATTTCCAGTGGAATTCCACCAAACATTTAAAGAAGAACTAATACCCATTCTTCTGAAACTATCTCAAAAAATAGAAATTGAAGGATTACTTCCAAGCCCATTCAAGAAGACAAGCATTGCCTTCCTCCCAAAACCAAAGACCCTACCACAAAGGAGAATTACAGAGCAATAACCCTGACGAACATGGATGCAAAAATTCTCACCAAGATATTAGCCAAAAGGATCCAACAGTACTTTAAAAGAATTATTCACCACGACCTACTGAGATTTATTCCTGGGCTGCAAGGGTGGCTCAACACCTCCATTTCAATCGATGTGTTACACCACATTAATAAGAGAAAGGACAGGAACCATTGATCCTCTCAATCGATGTAGAAAAAGCCTCTATGTACGGCATCCTTTCTTGATAAAAACTCTCTGTAGTCTAGGGATGGAAGGAACCTACCTCCATATCATAAAAGCCCTCTATGCAAAGCCCGCAGCAAATATCATTCCCAGTGAGGAGAAACAGTTTCCCAGTTGGGAAAATCCAAATCAAAACCAGTGAGTTAAGTTACCACCTCACACGAGACGGGATGTCTCAAATCAACAATTCATGAAGGAAGAGACACTGGCAAGGATGTGGAGAGGAGGAACACTCTTACACAGTTGGTGGGATTGCAAGCTGGTCTAGCCATACTGGAAAACAGTGTGGAAGTTCCACAAAAATAGTAAAAAATAGAGCTGCCCTATGACCCAGCAGTTGCAATACTAAGGTATCAAAGGGTACAAGCATAGAGTTTTGAAAGGGGAACATGCACTGTAGTGTTTCTACAGCAACATCCACAATAGCCAAACTATGAGCAGAACCCAGATGTCCAATGACAGATGAATGGATAAAGAAGAAGTGGTATACATATACAATGAGATATTACTCAGTCAGTGAAAGGAAAGAAATCCTGCCATTTGCAATGATGTGGATGGAATTAGAGGGCATTATGCTAAGAGGTGTAAGTCAGTCTGAGAATGACATATGATCATATGATTTCACGCATATGTGGAATTTAAGAATCAAAACAGATGAACATGGGGAAACAGAGGGAGAAATAAAGTAAAACAAATTCTGAAAGGGAGGCAAATCCCAAGACAGGCCGCACTCTAGGAAACAAACTGAGGGTTGCTGGAGAGGGGGAGGTGGATGGGGGATGGGATAACTGAAGAGATGGGCAGTAAAGAGAGTACTTTAATGTATGCAATTGATGAATCATTAAGACCTACCTCTGAAGCTAATATAACAGTACTTTTTAATTAAATTTAATTTAAACATAAAATAAAATTTTACAAAAGGAAAACTTTGTGTTCCCAAAGGAGATGTGATAGAGGTTAAAGCAGAAAACTCATTTAGAGAAATAAGTGCTGAAACTTTACAAATCCAAAAACAAGAATTGAACAGAGAAGTCCGTGAATCTACTAGAACACCCTGTTATGTCAATGTGAAAATACCATCTTCAAAATGCATATATTAGAAACGTTAAAAAGCAAGAATAAATCAAGATTTATAAAAGCATCCAGGGAGGGATCCCTGGGTGGCGCAGCGGTTTGGCGCCTGCCTTTGGCCCAGGGCGCGATCCTGGAGACCCGGGATCGAATCCCACGTCGGGCTCCCGGTGCATGGAGCCTGCTTCTCCCTCGGCCTGTGTCTCTGCCTCTCTCTCTCTCTCTCTCTGTGACTATCATGAATAAATAAATAAAATCTTTAAAAAAAAAAAAAAAAAAAAAGCATCCAGGGAAACAAGGAATAAACTACAGAAGAACACCCATTAAGCTCTCAATGCATTATATGTAGAAAAAAACAGAACAGGAGAGATTGGAAATTCTTATCCAATGGATGTTCAAAGGGGATATTTTACACAGCAAATTTGTCTGGTCAGGACACGTGGGGTGGGCAGAGTTTTCTGCTGGTCCTCTGGGAAGGGGCTCCCACACTGGGACTGAGGCAAACTTGAGCCAGAAGGGTAATACTGCTGGTGTGCTTGGGTGTGGGACCTATTATAAGCAAGTAAGGCAGTCGTTGGCATTGTGCTTTACTGGAGGTATGTGGCTCTGTGTTTATGCAGAGGTACAGGGGAGGGAAAGGGTCCCAGCTAGCTCCTTTGTCCTTGGAGATGGATCTCTGGTGCTTGCTGCTCTCAGAGAAGCACTCCAAGGAGAGCAAATTATCTGTCTCCTGTGTGTCCCAAGTATTTTTCAGATCACTGTTCCTGTGCTATCTGGCTCCAGTTGCTCTTTGCCTGCCTTCTCTCCAGGAGCAGAACAGTGTCCTCTGGATCCCATCCCCCAGCCCAGCATAGTGGCTTGTAAAATTCTAGGTTTGGGACCCCTGAGTGATCAGTGGCTGAACATCTGCCTTCAGCTCAGGGAGTGATTCTGGGGTCTGAGATTGAGTTCTTCATGGGGCTCCCCGCAGAACTCCCCTCCCTCTGTGTCTCTACCTCTCTCTCTGTGTGTCTCTCATAATCAAGTAAATACAATATTTTTTAAAAACAAAAAATAATAACAAAACTCTAGATTTTAGGGACATGGTGTGGGCAAGGATCTTCACTGGTTTTCTGGGGCTGAGGGAGGTTTCAGACAGAAGGGCAGTCATGTCAAATCACAGGTCTGTGGGACTGAAGCATTTCTTCCCCACACCATGTCTCTACATTTCCCACCTTCTTCAGTGTACCTTCTTCTTGCCCTTCAGTTGTGGAGTTTGTTCTTTCTGTCTTCAGGTCCATACTAGGGTATTTAGGATGATTTGGTTGTTATCCACCTGTGGTAGAAGGATAAGAAAACCCTAGGGTCCTATATCATCATCATCTTAGCTCTTTCTCCACTTTCTTTGTTTTAAAAACAACAAACAACAACAACAACAACAACAACACCCTTAATTTCAGTGTTCATTCTATTGTTCCAATCTCCATTTCATTAATTTCTTCTGAATACTGTTACCTTCTTCCTTCTAACTTTGGTCTTAGATTGTTTCTTATTTTCTAGGTTCTTCTTTTTCCTTCTTGCCTTGCCTTTATTTTTATTTTTAGTATATTTTTAAATTTGATTTTGACTTGCCAACATATAGTATAACACTATACTCATCCTGTGATGTGCTCATCCTGTCCAGTACCCCCCCTCAGTCCCTAGGTTCTTGAGGTATAAAGTCAGGTTGCTTATTGATCTTCTCTTTAAAAAATTGGTATTTATTGCAGAAAAATTCTTTCCTAGAATTGTTTTTCTGCATTCCCTAGGTTTAGAATAGAAACATGCCTTATTGGTATTTCATTTGTTTAAACATATTTCCTATGTCCCTTATAAGTACTTTTTGGACTTACTGGTTGTTCAGGCAAATATTGTTGGTTTTCCACATACTTGTAAATTTCCTGGTCTATCTCCTGTTATTGATTTCTAATTTCATGGCTTTGTGGTCAGAAAAGGAGCTTCATATGATCTCAATCTCCTTAAATTTGCTGAGAATTGTCTTGTGGCCTCTCATACAAACTATTTTGGAGAATGTTCCATGCCAACGTGAAGAGAATGTGTATTCCACTATTGTTGAATGGATTGTTCTATAAATGTCTGCTAGGTCCACTGGGTCTACAGCATCTTTCAGATCCAAGCTTTTGTGTTTATGATCTCTGAATGACTTATGCATTTATTGGCAGCTTGGCTCACTGGCTTGTCTGCCTTCCTCCCTCCCTTCCTTCCCTCCCTCCCTCCCTCCCTCCTTCCCTTCCCCCTTCCCCGCTTCCCTCCCTGCCTCCCTCCCTCCCCCCCTTTCCATCCTCCCTCCCTTCCTCCCTCCTACCTCCCTCCCTTCCTCTCTCCCTCCCTTCCCTCCCTCCCCCTTCCTCCTTTCCCTCCCTCCCCTCCCTCCCTTCCCTCCCTCCTTCCCTTCCTTCTATCCTTTCTTTTTGATGGTCTCTCTCAGTTAAAATCTTTTTGTTTTGAGATACATCCATTTGCTTATTTTTCCTTCTGTTTACCCTGAGAAAACATTTTCTAAAAACATCGCTAAGATCAATGTCAAAGAGCTTAAAGTCTATGTTTCCTTGCGGAGTTTTATAGTTTTCAGTCTTACATTTATTTCTTAATCCATTTTTATTCTATTTTTGTGTATAGAGTAAGAAAATAGCCCAGTTTCATTCTTTTGCGTGCACCTCGCACTTTTCCCAATACCACTTAGAGAAGAAAGTATCTTTCTGAGCTGTATTTTCTTACCTCCTTTGCCATACATAAAATGAGGATATAAGCGTGAACTAATTTCTGGGCTCTGTACTCTTGAGCTGTCTGTTTTTTGGGCCAGTATCATACTGCTACAATCACTATTAGTATTGCAGTATATATCCAAATCCAAGAGGGAGATACCTCCACGTTAGCTTTTCATTCTGAATATGGCTTTTCTACACATCCATGCCAGTACCTGTTTGTTCTTGTGGAGTTAATTTTAGGCTGTGGAAATTTAGGCAGGTGTGAGATGAAATTACTTTTTAAAAAAAAATTTAAATTCAATTGGCCAACATATAGTACATCAATAGTTTCAGATGTAGCTTTCAAGAATTCATCAGTTGTGTATAACATGCAGTGCTCATTACATCACGTGCCCATCACCCAGTTACCCTACCTCCCCCCCCCCCCTTCATCTCCCCTACGGAACCCCTCAGTTTTCTTCTCAGGAATAAGAGTCTCTCATGGTCTGTCTTCCTCTCTGATTTTTCTCCATTCAGTTTCCTCTCCTCCAATAATCACTTGCAGTGTTTCTTACCTTCTGCATATGAGTGAAACCATATGATAACTGAGTGGTTATCACTGAATGACTATTTCACTTAGCATAATACCATACAGGTCCATCTACATCAGTGTAAGTGGGAGGTATTCATTCTTTCTGATGGAGGAGTACTATTCCATTATATACATCTATATATCACATATACACACTCTGGCACACCACATCTTCTTTATCCATTCATCTGTCAATGGACATAATGGCTCCTTCCACAGTTTGGATTGTGAACATTGCTGCTATGAACACTGGGGTGCACGTGCCCCTTTGGATCACTACATCTGTATCTTTGGGGTAAATAAGTGGTAGTGCAATCGCTAGGTGGTAGGGTAGCTCATTTTTAACTTGAGTAATATCCACACTGCTCTCCAAGTGGCTGCACCAGCTTGCATTCCCACAAACAGTGCAAAAGGATTCCTTTCCCCACATTCTCTGCCACCATTTATTTTTCCCGTCTGTTGACTTCAGCCATTCTCACTGGTATAAAGTGGTGTATCTCTGTGCCTTTGATGTGTATTTCCCTGAAGGCAAGTGAAATGGAGCATTGTTTCATGTACCTGTTGGCCATTGTTTCTGTTGGCCATCTGTCGGTTGTTTGTTTGTTTGTTTGTTTGTTTGTTTTGCAGAAATGCCTGTTCCTGTCTTCTTCATTTCTGCCCATTTCCTGACTGGATTATTTGGTTCAGGGCTGTTGAGTTTGATAAGTACCTTTCTTCAGAATTTTATTTATTTATTCATATCACACACACACACAAACACAAACACACAGAGGGAGAGAGAGCGGCAGAGGGAGAGGGAGGCTCCATGCAGGGAGCCCAATGTGGGACTCAACCCTAGGACTCCTGGATCACTCCCTGAGCCAAAGGCAGATGCTCAACCACTGAGCCACCCAGGTGTCCCTAACAAGTTCTTTGTACATCTTGGATACTAGCCATCTATCTGATCTGTCATCTGCAAATAACTTCTCCCATCCTGTAGGTTACCTTTCAGTTTTGTTGACTGTTTCTGTTGTTGTGCAGAAGATTTTTATCTCGTTGAAATCCCAAAAGTTCATTTTTGCTATTGTTTCTCTTGGCTTTAGAGAGGTGTGTAGCAAGAAGTTGCTGTGGCTGAGGTCATAAAAGTTGCTGCCGCCTTATTAAAAAGAAGAGAGAGAAGACTCAAATTAATAAAATCATGAATGAGAAAGGAAGATCACTACCAACACCAAGGAAATACAAACAATTTTAAGAACATCGTATGAGCAGCTATATGCCAATAAATTAGTCAATCTAGAAGAAATGGATGCATTTCTGGAAAACCACAAACTACCGAAACTGGAACAGGAAGAAATAGAAAACCTGAACAGGCCAATAACCAGGGAGGAAATTGAAGCAGTCATCAAAAACCTCCCAACACACAAAACTCCAGGGCCAGACATCTTCCCTGGGAAATTCTATCAACATTGAAAGAAGAAACAACACCTATTCTACTAAAGCTGTTTGGAAAGATAGAAAGAGATGGAGTACTTCCAACTCATTCTATGAGGCCAACATCAACTTAACTCCAATACCAGACAAAGACAACAACATAAAGGAGAATTACAGACCAATATCCCTGATGAACATGGATGGAAAAATTCTCAACAAGATACTAGCCAATAGGATCCAACAATACATTAAGAAGATGATTCACCATGACCAAGTAGGATTTATCCCTGGGATGCAAGCTGGTTCAACAACTCGTAAAACAATCAATGTGATTGATCATATCAGCAAGAGAAAAAACAAGAAACATATGATCCTCTCAACAAAGATAAACTCAAAATGGATGATATATCTAAATGTGAGACAAGATCCCATCAGAATCCTAGAGGAGAACACAGGCAACACCCTTTTTGAACTTGGCCACAGCAACTTCTTGCAAGACACATCCATGAAGGCAAAAGAAACAAAAGCAAAAATGAATTATTGGGACTTCATCAAGAAGCTTTGGCACAGCAAAAGAAACAGTCCACAAATCTAAATGACAATCTACAGAAGGGGAGAAGATATCTGCAAATGACATATCAGATAAAGGGCCAGTATCCAAGATCTATAAAGAACTTATTAAACTCAACAGCAAAGAAACACACGATCCAATCATGAAATGGGCAAATGACATGTGAGGAAGACCTAGACATGGCCAAGAAGCACATGAGAAAATGCTCCACACCACTGGCCTTAAGGGAAATACAGATCAAAACCACAATGTGATACCACCTCACGCCAGTGAGAATGGGGAAAATTAACAAGGCAGGAAACCACAAATGTTGGAGAGGATGTGGAGAAAGGGGAACCCTCTTGTACTGTTGGTGGGAATGTGAGCTGGTGCAGCCACTCTGGAAAACTGTGTGGAGGTTCCTCAAAGAGTTAAAAATAGACCTGCCGTACGACTCAGCAATTGCACTGCTAGGGATTTACCACAAAGATACAGATGCAATGAAACACGGGGACACCTGCACCCCGATGTTTCTAGCAGCAATGTCCACAATAGCCAAACTGTGGAAGGAGCCTCGGTGTCCATCGAAAGATAAAGAAGATGTGGTCTATGTATACAATGGAATATTAATCTGCCATTAGAAACAACAAATTCCCACCATTTGCTTCTACATAATGGAACTGGAGGGTATTATGCTGAGTGAAATAATTCAATCGGAGAAGGACAAACATTATATGTTCTCATTCATTTGGGGAATATAAAAATAGTTTTCACTAAGGGAATAAAGGGGAAAGGAGAAAAATGAGTGGGAAATATCAGAAAGGGAGACAGAACATGAGAGACTACTAACACTACTAACACTGGGAAACGAACTAGGGGTGTTGGAAGGGGAGGTGGGTGGTGGGTGGGGGTGACTGGGTGATGGGCACTGAGGTGGGCAATTGATAGGATGAGCACCGGGTGTTTTTCTATATGTTGGCAAATTGAACACCAATAAAAAATAAATTTATATAAAAAATAAAAAGCGTTATGCCCTCGTTAAAATTTTTTTTATAAAGTTGTTGCCTCTGTTCTTCTCTAGGATTTTTTTTAAAGATTTTATTTTTTAAATTTTTATTTATTTATGATAGTCACAGAGAGTGAGAGAGAGAGAGGCAGAGACACAGGCAGAGGGAGAAGCAGGCTCCATGCACCGGGAGCCCGACGTGGGATTCGATCCCAGGTCTCCAGGATCGCGCCCTGGGCCAAAGGCAGGCGCCAAACCACTGCGCCACCCAGGGATCCCCTTCTCTAGGATTTTGATGGATTTCTGTCTCACATTTAGGTCTTTCAACCATTCTGAGGTTATCTTTGTGCCTGGTGTAAGAGAATGGTTCTTTTGCAAGTGGCTATCCAATTTCCCCAACACCATTTGTTCAATATTCTCTTTTTGGCATCATATATTCTTTCCTGCTTTGTCAAAGATGAGTTGGCCATAGAGTGAGGGTCCATTTCTGGGTTCTCTATTCTGTTCCACTGACCCATGTGTCTGTTTCTGTGCCACTACCCTACTGTCTGGATGATCACAGCTTTGTAATACAGCTTGAAGCCAGGCATTGTGATGCCACCAGCTTTGTTTTTCTTTTTCAACATTCCTCTGGCTATGTCAGGGTCTTTTCTGGTTCCATGTAAATCTTAGGATAATTTGTTCCAAGTCTGTGAAAAATGTCCATGGTATTTTGAAAAGGATGGCATTGAACGTGTAGATTGCTCTGAGCAGCACAGACCTTTTCACATTTGTTCTGCCAATCCGTAAGTGTGGAATGTTTTTCCATCTCTTTGCGTCATCCTCAATTTCTTTTAGAAGTGTTCTGTAGTTTTTAGGGGACCTTTGCCTCTTTATTTAGGTTTGTTCCTAGGTATCTAATGGGTTTTGGAGCAATTGTCAATGGGATCAATTCCTTAAAGTCTCTGACTTCTGTCTCATTGTTAATGTATGGAAATCCAAATGATTTCTGTGCATTGATTTTGTGTCCTGTCACTTTGCTGTATGAGTGCTAGCAGTTTTGGGGTGGAGTCCTATGGGTTTTCCATATGCTGTATCATGTTGTGTGCAAAGAGTGAGAGTTTGCTTCTTCTTTGCCCAACATGAATGTCTTTTATTTCTTTTTGTTGTCTGATTGCTGACTTGTCTGATTGTTGTCTGACTGGCTGAGACTTTTAGCACTATGTTGCACAACTGTGCTGAGAGTGGGCATCTCTGTCACGTTCCTGACCTTAGGGGAAAAGCTCTCAGTTTTTCCACTTTGAGAATAATACTTATGGTGGGCTTTTCATAGAGGGCTTCTATGATACTGAGGTATCCTCACACTGTGGAGAGTTTTGATCAAGAAATGATGCAGTACTTTGTCAAATACTTTTTCTGCATCAGTTGAGAGGATCCTATGGTTCTTGTCTTTCTCTTATTAATGTGAGTTATCACATTGACTTATTGTGAATACTGAACCACATCCTTACCCAGGAATGACTCCCATTTGCTCATGGTGAATAATCCTTGGAATGTTCTATTGGAGCCTATTGGCTAGTATCCTGGGGAGACTGTTGACGTCCATGTTCATCAGGGATATTGGTCTGTAATTCTCCTTCTTGATGGGGTCTTTGGTTTGAGTATCAAGGAAATGCTGGCCTCATAGAATGAGTTTGGAAATTTTCCTCCCATTTCTACTTTTTGAAACAGCTTCAGCAGAATAGGTATTACTTCTTCTTTAAATGTTGGTAGAATTCTCCTAGGAAGCCATCTGGCCCTGGATTTTTGTTTCTTGGGAGTTTTCTGATGACTGTTTCGATTTCATTGCTGGTTATTGGCCTGTGCAGGGTTTCTATTTCTTCCTGTTTCAATTTTGGTAGTTTATAAGTTTCCAGGAATGCATCTATTTCTTCCAGATTGCTTATTTTGTTGGCATGTAGTTGCTCACAGTAGGTTCTTAAAATCATTTGTATTTCCTTGGTGTTGGTCACGATTGCTCCTCTTTCATTCATGATTTTATTAATTTGGGTCCTTTCTCTTTTCTTTTTGATTACTCTGGCTCAGCGTCTATCTATCTCATTAATTCTCTCAAAGAAGCATCTCCTGGTTGTGTTGATCTGGTTTCTATTTCACTCATTTCTGCTCTAATCTTGATTCTTTGTCTTCTCCTGTTTGGGTTAGGCTTTATTTGTTGTTCTTTCTCCAGCACAGGTAGGTGTAAGGTTAGCTTGTGTATTTGAGATTTTTCTAATTTTTTTGAGAGAGGCTTGTGTTGAAATGTGCTTCCGTCTTAGGGACGCCTCTGCTATATCCCAGAGGTTTTGTACAGTTGTGCTCTCATTCTCCTTAGTTTGTATGAATCTTTTTAATTCTTCTTTAATTTCCTGGCTAACCCATTCATTCTTTACTAGGATGGACTTTAACCTCCAAGTGTTTGTGTTCCTTCCAAATTTCCTCTTGTGATCAATTGAGTTAAAATTTCAAAACACTGTGGTCTGAAAATATGCAGGGAAAAATCCCAATCTTTTGGTATAATTTAGACCTGATTTGTGACCCAGTATTTGATCTATTCTGGAGAATATCCTGTGTGTATTCAGGAAGAATGTAAACTCTGCTGCATTAGAATGGAATGCTTTGTATCGATCTGTGAAGTCCATCTGGGCCAGAGTGTCATTCAAAGTCCTTGTTTCCTTGTTGATCTTCTGCTTAGAATAATATGTCTATTGCTGTGAGTGTGGCGTTGAAGTCCCCCTACTATTAATCTATTATAGCCATATGTTTCTTTACTTTGGTTACTAATTGGTTGATATAATTGACTGCTCCCACGTTGAGGACCTAAATATTCGTAATTGTTGACTAGACCCTTTAAGCATGATATAATGTCCCTCTTCATCTCCAACTATAGACTATAGTTTAAAAATCTAATTTTTCTCATAAGAAAATTGCTATCCCAGCTTTCTTTTGAGGTCCATTTCCATGGTAAATGGTTCTCCCCCTGCCACACACACTCATTTCCAGTCTGATGGTGACTTTAGGTCTAAAATGGGTTCTTGTAGACAGCATATGGATGGGTTTTGCTTTTTATCCAGCCTGGTACCCTGTGTTTCTTAACTGGATCATTTAGCCCATTTACATTCAGAGTAACTAGTGAAAGATAGGAATTTAGTGCTGTTGTATTACCTATACAATCCCCGTTTCTGCAGATGGTCTCTGTTTCTTTGGGCTTCCCCTTCCCTTACAGGATCCCCCTTAACATTTCTTACAGGGCTCATTTACTGGTCACAATTTTCTTTTTTTTTTTTTTTTTTAGTTTCTGTCTCTCCTAGAAACTCTTTATCTCTCCTTCCATTTTGAATGAAAGCCTTGCTGGATAAAGTATTCTGGCTACATGTTTTTCTCATTTTCTACCCTGAATATATCATCCCAGTCCTTTCTGGCCTGCCATGCTCTGTGGATAGGTCTGCTGTTAATCTGATATTTCTCCCTCTGTAGTTAGGAACCTTGTCTCAAGCTGATTTTAGAATTTTCTCTTTATCTCAGAAATTTGGAAGCTTCACCATTATAATTTGGCATCTTGATTAGTTTTGATGATTTTGGGAGGTTTCTCTCTATCTCTTGGATGTGAATGCCTGTTTCTTTCCCCAGTTTAGGGAAGTTCTTAGGTAAAATTTTCTCCAATACACCTCCTGGCCCTCTACGTCCCTCCACGCCCTCTGCAATCCCAGAGGATTTATAATGGATTTTATAACGGATTTTTTAAAAATAATAAGTTTATTTTTTATTGGTGTTCAATTTGCCAACATACAGAATAACAACCAGTGCTCATCCCGTCAAGTGCCCCCCTCAGTGCCCATCTCCCATTCACCCCCACCCCCCGCCCTCCTCCCATTCCACTACCCCTAGGTCGTTTCCCAGAGTTAGGAGTCTTTAGTTCTGTCTCCCTTTCTGATACTTCCTAACAATTTCTTCTCCCTTCCCTTCTATTCCTTTCACTATTATGTATATTCCCCAAATGGATGAGGCCATACAATGTTTGTCATTCTCCGAATGACTTATTTCACTCAGCATAATACCCTCCAGTTCCATCCACATTGAAGCAAATGGTGGGTATTTGTCGTTTCTAATGGCTGAGTAATATTCCATGTATACGTAAACCACATCTTCTTTATCCTCTAATGCATTTTTTAAAACTATCACTTAACTCTCAGAGTCTGTCCTTATAGACTCTTACTTGTTTTTATCTTTTCCTCAGCTTCCTTATGTCCCATCAACTTGTCTTCTAAGCCACTTTTTCTCTCTATTGAGAATAACTACTCTAGCTACTAGAGCATCCAGTTTAGACTGCATCTCAGAGTGTTTTAACACTCTGATTGTATCTCATTTCTGCACTATGAGGTTCTCTAGAGTCTTTCAAGTTTATTTTCATGTCCAGTTAGTAACTTTATAATTGTGATTCTGAATTCTGTCTCCAACATCTTACTTAAGTCCATATCCATTAGATCTGTGGCAGGGAACATTACCACTGATTCTTTCCTTTGTGGTCAATTCTTTCTTGGATGTATGAGTGTGCAGAGTCAAAAATAGCAACCATGACCCAAGCAGAATACTGGGCAATTCTGAGGAGGTCAGGAACCAGAAAATAAAAGGAAACGACAAGAAAAATAAAAGCAAATTTTTAAAAAGGGGGAAAGTAAGTGGGGGAAAGTGAATACAATCTCATACACGGACCAAATTGGCGATCCATTTGTTGCTGAGTGTATTTTGGTCTGTACATGTTAGAAGGTACTAAATTCCCAATTTACTTTTTAAAAAGCAATACATATCTATATAATAAAATTGAATATGGTGAAAGGATGCTTTATCTATCTACATATGTCTATAACATGTAAGTGTAAAATAGGAAAGTTAAAAAAGAAAAAAATAATAAAAATAAAGGTTGATATAATTCTGTAGTGAAGACAAGAAAAGGGAAAGCATATTGGGTCATTTTAACCTAAAAGACAAAAAAAAAAAATCATAAGAGAAAAACTTGCATTCTATGTTCTCCAATTCTGAAGCTTTCCACCACTGTTTGATCAATAAACCTGCTGTTTTCCTGTTATTCCAGAAGGTCTTCTGGGCGAGAAGCCTGTTGCAGTACATTCTCATGTGTCTGTGCCTGGGTGGAGATGCACCACCCCTTGCCAGGTGGCAGGGCTCAGTTTAAGTTGTTTGTGAGGTCTTTGCTCCCTGGAGGCCATGCCTCTCTAGAGGGTGAAATGGGAAAATACGGCTGTTCCCAGATCTCCAGTCCTGGAGTAGGGAGATCCCACTGTATGCCAAACTGCAGACTGCTAGAGAGCCCAGTCAGTCACTCAGATCCTTCCTTGATACAGGTGGGAGGGAGTGGGGGGAACACTGATTTGCACGATTTCATGTTTTGCCCTCTCCTGCATGTACCTGCTCCATCCCTCCTGAGGAACCAGAGCGTTACCCTGCTTCTGTACATTGCAGGGCTCTGGCACAGAAAGAGTTCACTTTGGTGCAATGCACATCTGGTCTGCTTCTCCAGATGAGACTGGAGGTTGCTGTGTTCAGTCCTTTGCAGGGACCCAGCATGACAGCAGTTACCCCATCTGTCCACAGTTTGTAGTTTATGCAATAACAAGCTAAGTCTTCTTCCAGGCTCATAGACCTAAACCCATTTTCCCACTCCAATGCTTGAGAATTCTGCCAGCTTAGGCACCCATTTCTATTCCTCTAGGAATATTGAGACCTCACTGTCCCATCTGCGATTGTGCTGTTTCACCACTGAGGGAAATACCTCAGACGCAGATTTCTGAAGGTCTTGACTTTTGAGTCTCAGGACTGTACAGTTCTCTCCCAGCCCCTTACAAAGGCTCCCTGCCCCAGCCCATGCTGTTTATCTTCCCATATATTCCCTCCATTTCTGCTCTTCTCAGTCCTACCTTTCAAGAAGTGGTCACTCCCATGTTTGTAGAGTTTCAGGTTTTGTTTCCTTTCAACGCAGGTTGAATTCATAGGTGTTCAGGATGTTTTGATAGTTATGTAGCTCAATTTGGCAACATCCCACACACTTGGGGAAGGTGAGTGTTCATTCACATGGTCTCACTTTCTGTGGGAGAAATCACAGGGTGATAAGATCTAAGTTCATATATATATATATATATATATATATATATATATATATATATATATATATATTATATATCCAAACTGGTATTTTTGTCTGTTTATCTTAATTATGTGGTGAAACTTCTTCTCCGGACTTCCTCAAGTGTTATGTTGTCTGTGGGTGATTGTCTAAGACAGGGTCCACAGACATATCTGAGATCTATGTGCATATTACTTGACACTGAGGTGGGTAAAAACTCCTCTTGGATCTCTTGGCATGTGATGCTGGAATGTACATCTCCAATAGAAGCAATTGTGTGCACAAATGGATGCCAATTTCTTCTGATTAGAAAGGACAACAAACAAAGATATTCATGTCATCATTCTTAAATGATCAATTCTATAGCAGTCAGTGCATCCACAATATTTTACCACTCTGCATTTCCAGTTATTCCATCATTGCAAATAAGAACTCCATATTCAGTAAAAATTCTTCAAATTGGAAAAAAGTAGAAGTATTTTGAAGGTACCATTGGTAGAGATGACCCAATGACCATTTACAAGCAACATTCATAAACACTATGTAGATAGCCTACTCTGGATTCTTTAACATTCTGTACGTGACTAATAATCCAAAGGAAATCTTTTCCCACCTTTGCTAAGTAAAATTGAGAACCATTACTTGTATTGTTAACTTAGATTCTTTTGTGACCCAACTATTGAAGACTAGAGTATGGAAGAAAGATAAATGAGTGTTTGGGAGGCACGCCCTTTTTAAAAAAAAAAATTTTTTTTTTTTGAATTGGAGTTCAATCTGCCAACATATAGCGTTACACCCAGTGCTCATCCTACGAAGTGCCCCTGCTCAGTGCCCATCACCCAGTCACCCCAACTCCCCTTCCAACTCCCCTTCCACTACCTCTCGTTCCTTTCCCAGGGTTAGGTGTGTCTTATGTTTTATCACCCTCACTGATATTTTCACTCATTTTCTGGGAGGCACTCCTGTAAAAGCTTGGATCAAACTATCCTATCACTAGACTGGAAGTAATTTCATTTCAGTTCATCAGACAGTGCATGGACGGAAGATATTTTCATGATGTCAGCAAGGCAAGGAGGTTATGTAGTTGTGGCAGTATATATCAGATACAAGAATTCTGGTAAGGTTCTCAAAGGATCAAAAAATTAATTGCAGGGTTTATGGAGAGTGTTGGGATATAGAGAAGGAAAGATTAAGTTTCTATCTGATCTAGCTGACTAGGACAAAATACTCCAGCTGTTTCATGCTCAAAATCATGTCCTATCTTTCAAACACCTGTTAAACTTGGAAGATGAAAAAAATACACATTTTGGATTTTCTTATAGGTTTTGTATTTCTTTTGGCTTTCCTCTTGACCTTCTCTCCCACTATAGAAGAATTTTATTACTTTTACAAATCAGTGAGAAAAGAAGTCTTTCCTTCTTTCTTTTATTATTATTTTTTTTGGTTTAGATTACGAGGAAAGAGAGGGTTTAAGTTGTATTGACGATGTTGAAATCTTAGTCACTCTTTCACCTGGATTTCAGAGGAAAAATGAAGTTCACTCATTAAAGCAATATATTGGTGAGGTAGATTGTCAAAAATATGATATGATTGTCTAAGAACAAAAACATGAGTACCACTGACTCCAGAACAGTCCATTGACTCGGTGTAACTTTTATCTCAACCTGCTAAATTCTTCAATCCAGAGAACATTTCTGTTATTCTAGGGATAAAGATGACTAATGCTTCCTTGTTAAGGGACATTTTTTATTATTATTTATGATAGTCACAGAGAGAGAGAGAGAGAGAGAGAGAGAGAGAGAGAGGCAGACACATAGGCAAGGGAGAAGCAGGCTCCACGCACTGGGAGCCGACGTGGGATTCGGTCCCGGGTCTCCAGGATCGCGCCCTGGGCCAAAGGCAGGCGCCAAACTGCTGCGCCACCCAGGGATCCCCCTTTTTTTTTTTTTTTCAATCTGAAGAGTACAGCTCTGTATGTGCAATTGTTTTATTTTTTGTTTTTCCCTTTTTAAAAATAAATTTATTTTGTATTGTTGTTCAATTTGCCAAGATACAGAATAACACCCAGTGCTCATCCCGTCAAGTGCCCACCTCAGTGCCCGTCACCCAGTCACCCCCCCCCCCCGACCCCCCGCCGCCCACCTCCCCTTCCACCACCCCTAGTTCGTTTCCCAGGGTTAAGAGTCTTTCATGTTCTGTCTCCCTTTCTGATATTTCCCAGTTATTTTTTCTCCTTTCCCTTAAGGGACATTAATATTAACAATTTAGAGATTTAATAGCCTAACAGAAATTGAGGCGGACTTGGTGAAAAAGTCAAAAGTTTTTCAACCTGACTCTTGTTTTCCCTGGGAAATATGAGGGTCAGTATTTCATTCCATCTTCCTCAAGGTTGGAAACATGATTCACTTCACTTATTGAATATTTATTGTGCTAAGTAAGATTTTGAGGGATGGGAATATAGATGGCAATAAAAAGAGATAAAAGGCCTGAGCTTTATGATCTCACATTTTCTATAATGCCTTTGCTGTTATGAAGGGATGTAGGAGTGAGAATTAAAATAATCCATAACATTTTTAAGGTCAACAAAGGTACAGAGTAGTAGTATGTGTTATGTGAAAAGAAAGAAAAAAAAATTGGTATTATTTAGAGTGCAGTTAGTTAACATGACAGTGTAATATTGGTTTAAGGTGTACAATATATTGATTGAAATATTTTTTCAAGGGGTTGCCTGGGTGGCTGAGCGGTTTAGCGCCTGCCTTTGGCCCAGGGCGGGGGTCCTGGGGTCCAGGGATGGCGTCCCCCGTCGAGCTCCCTGCGGGGAGCCTGCATCTCCCTCTGCCTGTGTCTCTGCCTCTCTCTCTCTCTCTCTGTCTCTCTATTTCTCTCATGAATAAATAAAAACAAAATCTTTAAAAAAAGTAAAAAAAATTTTTTTTTCATAAGTGGATATGTACTTATGTTTAGATACATTAACTTTCATTGATTTAAAGGATTTAGTAACACAAAGTAGCAATATAAAATGGTGAGAGTAGCAATTACTGGCAGGCATTCAGATGCACCTGGGGAAAATGTTAATTACGTTTTCTAGCAAAATGAATTAATAATAGAAATGAAATGTTTCATTTACGCACGTACATGAAAATTCACAATGTTTACCCATACTGTTTATTGTGGTCCTAATAGAGGTTAATTTAAATAACAAAATTACCAGGACTTCGAGAACACACATAAAAGCTAATCAGAATAATTCTTTTTTTTTTTTTTTTTTTAAGGGTGAAGGAGTTTATATCTTTAATTAAGCTGCGAGATGGTAATTGTTCCCTGTATCATCACTGATAACTTCGTTAGATACTGTCTAAGAAAGCAGTGGATGGAGAGGCTGAAGCATTAGGATATGCAATTGATTCATTTCTGTTCCACTACATTTCTGTTCTGTTTCTGGTCATTTAAATAAGTCAGTGCGAGGGGGATCCCTGGGTGGCTCGGTGGCTGAGCGTCTGCCTTCGGCCCAGGGCGTGATCCTGGAGTCCCGGATCGAGTCCCCCATCAGGCTCCCTGCGTGGGGCCTCCTTCTCCCTGCTCCTGTGTCTCTGCCTCTCTGTCCATGTCTATCATAAATAAACAAATCTTTAAAAATAATAAATAAGTAAATGTGTACATTTGGGGGCTCAGTAATGTACCCCAAGGTGCTTTCCTTTTTTTCCCCCCAAGACTAATGATCTGGTAATTGTAGGCTATGTTTCCATAGACATGGCTATAGCGCCTCTCTCTTACCCCTTGCAGTGCCCAGGATAAAACTTTGCTTACCATCCGTCGGTCATAATGGGATTTTAGACTCCCGTCATTTCCGGTGGAGACCGGTTGAAGTCTCGCATCGCGAGACCGTGGGGCCGTGGGGTAGTCCACCGGCGGTCGTTGCTGAGGTAGTTTTCCATCTTTTAGAGAGGCAAGTACTTTGCGCCCCAGCATCCAAAATGTGTAAATTATTACTAGTTCGTTATGCCTTAATCTTGAGAGTAACTTGTTGGTATTTTAGGTCACAGTGGTTAACAGGCTTCTGTCGTTGGCTTTGTAAGTGACTCTTTAAGAATGTGAATATTTATTTTCTTTATTGACCTTGCTTCCATCTTTTCGTTTTCGAGTGAACATCCTATTTTTCTCAGCCTTTCTCCTTTCCGTTTTTCTTTGCCTCTCTCTCTATATTGTGCGCCTTTTCAAGTTTGTTTTTCATTATATCTGATTTGAGCGTGTCTTCGACTCTTAGTTTGCCCGTCCATGCTGTGCCTTTAGTGCAGTTTATACGGGTATTTCACTTTGTATTTCTTAGGTTTCCACAGTTTGGTGTGGTTTCTCTCATATTTACACAAGTTGTTACTTTTATTTGTACATTTTGGTTTTTTATTTATTTATTTATTTATTTTTATGATAGTCACACAGAGAGAGAGAGAGAGGCAGAGACACAGGCAGAGGGAGAAGCAGGCTCCATGCACCGGGAGCCCGACGTGGGACTCGATCCCGGGTCTCCAGGATCGCGCCCTGGGCCAAAGGCAGGCGCCAAACCGCTGCGCCACCTGCGCCACCCAGGGATCCCCATTTTGGTTTTCTTTTTAATCCAGTTTTAAATCTCTGACTTTTTATGTACCCATTTTTTTTTTTTTTATGTTCATCTGTTTCCATTTTTCGATGTCCTGTTTTTTATTTTAATGCTTTTATGTGGTAATCATCACTGGTTTCTTTCTGTTGATGTCATTTAGTTTGTTCATATACGTGTCCTCTCCAGTTCTTGAAGTAGTTTGTTTTTCCCTACTTCTATTCTTTCCCTACTTCTATGTTAGGGAAAAGAGTTCTACAAATATAGAATGTTTACCTTGTGTCTCTGTATCTTCATGACACAAGTACTATTTTATTTGTTTTTTTGACTTTTCATATTTTTATCCCTCAGAAATATAGCCTGCATTTCATTCTCTGAGTCTTTTGTCTTTTCATTTTCTTTGTGTTAATGTCTTTATTTCTTCATGCCTGCTTTTAAAAATGTCTTGTTGAGCTTCTCGTACATTGCACGTTTGTTAGCGTCCACCATTGCTTCCCTCTCTTCCCCTGAATTTCTCTCGTGTTTATCCATATATTCATTTCTATCATAGTTTCTTTATGCCTTTCTCATTATGTGAGTAAATATTCTTTGCCTGATTCTTTTTTCTCTTTGGTTTTTCCCCACCATATTGTACAACCCCCTTTCTTACTGCTTCTACTGGTTTCCCGCCTTTAAACCCTTACTAGATGCAACTTTCTGCCCATGCATCAGTTTTTACTATTTTCTCATTTTCCATCTTATCTCTCAGACTTGCCATATTTTCTGCACCTTTATGATGAATATTTCATGAGAGTCCAGAGCGTTGTGTCTTTTGTGTACCCCTATATCTCATGTGTTCCAAACACCTGAATGGTACACAATAAATAAAAATCTTGTGCTCTGCCTTTCCTGACTTTCTATACTTCATTTCTTCTTGTCTGTTTAATATTTTTTAGCCATTCCTATGGTTTGTCTTTGTCTCTTTTCCTCTCAGGGTAGCTCTTTGTTGCAACAGGTTCTGAAATTTACATTTATGGGTGCCTTGCACTTTTCTTTCTTTCTGAGTCTGTTTCCATTTTCTGTCTGGAGTTTCTTTTATTTATGTATTTATTTTTTATGTATTTATTTATTTTTACCCTTTTACTTCCCGTTTTCTCTTGTTCTCTGATCTTTGTTCTTTCCTTGGTATATATGCCCTCTACACGTTACTCTAAAAAATATTCAGGATTATTTTCTCATTTACTACTACATTACCACTTCTTGTTTCAGTTTTCTTTTTCTTCTTCTTCTTCCTTTTCTTTTTTTTTTTTGACTTTGCTCTTGATTATTTTTCTCTCTTGTTTAGATGGTTATTCATTTTTTCACACTGAGACCCTGGGGTAACAACCAGAGCCAAAGGCAGATACTTAACTGAGCATCCAAGTTGCTGTTATCTCCTGCTGTTCCTAAATTTCCTTCCTTAAGTCAGACTTCTTAAATCCAGCAGACAAAATTATAAACTGGAATTTTTATTTATTTATTTTTTACAGGACTTAATGTGAACATGGCTGAGGAAGACTCATTCTCATCATCTGCTACTACCTCTCAGGAACAAGAACAACTTGAAAACAGAAACTTGATAGTTCCCTCTGTGGCTGCAGACCATCACACAGATGACTTGACTGAAGCCTCCACAACTCTGTCTGGTTTTGCCGGTGTCAAGCTTGGCACAGGCTCTGTCAAGAAATTAGTAATCAGAAACTTTAAAGGTAACATAATGATCATTTTATAAAGATTTCAGTTTTAGCTCCACATTTCCTATTGCTGCTTTTTGATTTTTGAATTCTGAGAGATAAAGTTTTATTTTTTGTGGCACAGGTAAATTTTAGAAGATTTAGGAACATTGCTTTCCCAGCCACGATATAATCGTAACCCGTGACCTTTGGAAATTTGCTCCGTGCTTCACTTTTCTGTTTCCCTCTAAAATACATTTTCAGTTCTCTCTTAGATTTTGAAATACATTCTAGACTTCCAAACCTTTGTAGATTAGTTTCCCATCTTTTTAGTGACTAGATCTGTGTTATAGTGAAAAGTGGTCTTACACAGATAGTCAAAAAAGCAACAATTTAATTATTTGCTGACATAAAATATGTGGTAAAAATAATACACTTGGATGTGAATAATAAAATAATAAATAAGATCTAGTAGTAAGAATAAATGGATTTTATGCATTTAAAAATTTTTGAGAAGGGCAGCCCCGGTGGCTAGGCCGTTTGGCACCGCCTTCAGCCCAGGGTGGGATCCTGGAGACCCAGGATGGAGTCCCATGTCGGGCACCCTGCATGGAGCCTACTTCTCCTTCTGCCTTCGTCTCTGCCTCTCTCTCTCTTTCTCTCTCTCTCTCATGAATGAATAAATAAAATCTTTAAAAAGAATAAAAATAAAAAAATAAAATTTTTGAGGAAATATTAATATAAAAATTAGAGACTCAACAATTACTGAATCAAGTTTTTTCACGTAAGGTTTTTAAAAGTAAATCCTTACATTTGTATTTTTTTATTTTATTTATTTTTTAAGGATTTATTTATTTATTTATTTATTTATTTATTTATGAGAGAGAGAGAGAGAGCGAGAGAGAGAGAGAGAGGCAGAGACACAGGAGGAGGGAGAAGCAGGCTACATGCCAGGAGCCCGACACGGGACTTGATCCCGGGACTCCAGGATCATGCCCTGGGCCAAAGGCAGGCACCAAAGTGCTGAGCCACCCAGGGATCCCCACATTTGTATTTTAAAAACCAACATTTTTGATATCCCATTAGGTTTCTCATTGTTTATACAGTTTAAAGGATGTATTCCAGCCTTGTTACTATCTTTAACTGTGAGGAATTTTGTTTGTTTAGAAATTCTCATATTCACTTCTTGTCTGCTTACAAAGTACAACTCTTGATTGTAGGGAAAATCTCAAATATTACAGAATTTCTGTAGAACACCCCACATTCTGTAGAACTTTTCAAAAATGTTTTTAATATTTTGCCCCCTAGTGGTTTTCTGTTTTATCTGTCTAGAACCTAGTGCATGCTACTAGGTGTATTACGCAGAAGTTTGACTTTCAATTGTTGCAACTGTAAAAAAGCAATCTTTAGGAATATTTCAAATAACATGAATTCATATTATATTCATGCGTCGTTGAATGAATGAAAATTAGGACTTCCAATATCTTTTGGTATATTTCAATATTTGTAGGATAAATTTCAGCAACTGAAATGCCTTGGTCTATACCTCTTGTTTTCGTTTTTTTTTTGTTTTGTTTTCGTTTTTTAGTCGGTATTAGTCGATATTAGTAATTTGATCTGCTTTTTTTTTCATAGTTAAGGTTTAGCTGTATTAAATATCTCTTAAAGTTATTTAAATAATTTTGACTAATTTCACATTCCTACATGAAGGATTTAAAAAATATGCCTTTCTGTTTCACATTTTTAACACTAAAAACAAATTTAGAAAATACTCTAGTGCATTGAGTTGGAAGATTGAAATAGTATTCTACTGTTTTGAGTATCATCATACGGACTTTTGATTTTTTTGCTGACTTTTTTATATGAACTTGTAGATTTGAAGCAACACTTCCTCTTCTTTTCTCATGATATAATTAATAATGGTTTTTAGGCTTTTAAAATAACTCATTCTTTCAGGGGAAATTTTGTATAATAGTAAATTTCTTGAGAGTGAATGTGATGATTAAAAACAAAGCAAAACAAAACAAAACAAAACCTGAGGCACTCGGGTGGCTCAGTCAGATGGATGACCGACTTTTGATGTCATCTCAAGTCTTGGTCTCAGGGTCTTCAGTTCAGGCCTTCATTGGGCTCCATGCTGAGTGTGTAGACTCTCTTTTATTAGTTCTGCGCTTATATTTTTACTGAGGTGAAATTCACTTTACACAAAATTAGACTTTAACTGCTTTAAAATGGACACTTGTGGGTTTAGTAAATGACAATATTATGTAACTACCACCTGAGTCTAAACCTGAGACATTCTTTTAAATATTTTATTTATTTGAGGTAGGGGAAGGGAGATACCAAGAGAATGAATGAAAGAGTGAGTAAGGGGAGGGGCAGAGAGCGAGAGAGAAGCAGACTGGATTCTCAGCATGCTTGAGTGGGGCTCAATCCCAGGACCCTGAGATCATGACCTGAACTAAAACCAGGAGTCGGATGTTTAACTGACTGAGTCAACCAGACATCCCGGATTCTGAACTAAGTAATTTTAATCATTCTCATTTAGTCCTTTGTAATCACCTCAAACTGAAGCCCCATAAGCATAAACATTATCGTTTCCCTGCCCCTTCCTTTTGCTTTCCTATCTCCTCTCTACCAGATGGTCAGCAGTTTGCTTTCTGTCTCTATGGAATTACATATTCTGGATGTTTCATATAAATGAAATCATTCTGTAAGTGTCCTCTTCTGTCTGGCTTCTTTCACATAGTATAGTGCTTTTGGAGTTCATTCATGTTGTGTGGCATGTGTGATAGCTTCATTTTTATGGGCTAAATAAAACTCCATTGTATGGACATTCATGCTGCTATGAACATTTATGTCTAATATTTGTATGAATGCCTGGTTTTAATTCTCTGGCTGTATAGCAAGAAGGGAATTGTGAGGTTACATGGTAATTTTGTGTTTAACTAATTGAAAAACTGCTAAGGTTTCCCACAATTTTATATTCCCACCAGAAATGTACAAGTGCTCCGATATATCTACCTTCTCTCAAAAACTTGTCGTATGCTTCCTAGTAGGTGTAAAGTGGTTTATCATAATTTTACCTACATTTATCTATTTACTTATATTGACTGAGTTTTCATACGCTACTTGGCCATTTGTATAAATTCTTGAAAATGTCTCTTCACATTCTTTGCCTAGTTATTAATTGCATTTATCTTTTTTTGTAGTTGAATTGCAAGAGTTTTTATTCTAGGTGCTTGATACTTATCGGTTGTATGGTTAGCAAATATTTTCTCATATCCTCAGGGTTGTATTTTTGCTTTCTTGGTTTTTCATTTGGTGCACAAAAATTTTTACATTTTAGAGTAATGAGCTCCAAGAAATTTTCTTTTGTTGCTTATACTGTGGTGTCAAGAATGAATCTATTGCAAGATCCAGGATTATGAATATTTATCCCTATATTTTGTACCAAAATTTTGATAGATTTTTCTTTCATATCTATAGTCAGGCCTTTGATTTTGAATTATGTTTTGAATATGTTAGGTAGCAGTCTGTCTTCATTTCTTTAAATGTAGATATCTCGTTGTCCTAGTGTTATTTATTGGAGAGACACATTTTTACCTGCTCAGTGGTCTCCACACACCTGTTTAAAATAAATTTGTTTTAAGTGTATGATGATGTTACATTTCATCATTTGGACACCGTTAGTATTTGGCCATTGTCTCCTAAACATTTGATTCATAATCTTTTGTTTATTTATTAGATAAACCCTTGATACTGGAAAACTACACTGAAGAGGCATGGCAAAAACTAAAAGAAGCTGTGCAGGCTATCCAGAACAATACCTCTGTTCAGTACAGCTTGGAAGAACTCTATCAGGTGTGTGTTATTTTGGGATATATAAATACTCATTACTAGTAATGGAGACAGGACATATATTAGTAATTGTATTATATTTGCTTGCATCTATTTTATCATTATGCATTATAATCAGAGAATCCATCGAAGATTGCAATCATGAAGTTCAGTTTCTGAATTTATAATTGGTAGATTTATTTAGCTGCAGTTATGCTGTGTACACTCTGCTTTATGTATATTCTTATTCTTTGGTTATTTTAATTCAGTTTAATTTAGCAAGATTTTGTGTAAGTTTCTCTTGCTTTAAAAATAATCTAGAATGGCTTTTTATTAAAATTGGAGAGAAATGCATCGAATGACGAATGAACGTCAAGACTATCCAGGACCTTGTAAGTAGTTTACCCCATAAATAGATATTAGAAAGATAACTACATTGTTGAATACCAGTAGTTCTTTCTTTGTTTTATGTAGCATATTTACCTTTTTTCTCCATACAACTTTACATTAGCCCCCCCCCAAAAAATATTTCTCAAAGGAATACAGTAGAATTTTGGAGCTGTTATTCAGACTAATTTTTTTAACTTGATTTACTCTTTTATAACAACATAATCACTATTCATTTCCTTCTTTTTGTTACGATCCTAGCTTCATTCTTTGTGTTTTCTGGACTCTTACAAATTACAAGCTGTTAGCATTTTTTGGTTAGTTTTCCTTTTTACTCAAATCATCTGTTTTATAGGTAGTTGTATACCTTGATCTCATGTTTTAAATTCTCCTATGTGCACAATTTGAAATGCTGAACCTCAGTTCTTTTATATGAATACTTTAATCCACACTATCAGCTGATAGTCCTGATAAAAGCATTTGGCAGGAGATTCTATTCTTTCAGGCCTCAGTTTTCTCATATTTTAAAGTGCTAATAATAACACTGTAGTATTTAGAGCACAGTGTAATTTTGTTAGGTATAAGATGATGTATGATTGAGATAAATCATTTGAAACAGTATCTAATAGAGAGCACCTAAGTAATTTTGAAGCAGTCACTCTTTTTTCTCTAGCTCCTCCTTTGGACACGTGGAATAGTTTTACACTCATATATGCCTTCTGTATATTATATGTACAGTCAGAAAATTATCCTTTTAGAGATATATGTGTATATTTTATAAATAGGATATTACTTATTCTCAATAAGTCTTGTACACTTAAGTATTTGTACTTACTCTCTTGAATGTGAAGTTTTTGTAGTATACATATTCTTTTATCCTTTTTTTATTACAGTGAAACAAACATAAGATATTATCATTTTAGGTTTACGTTTCAGTGACATCAAGTACATTCACTGTGTTGTGCCATTACTAGCACTACCCTAGTTCAAGGACTTTTTTCATTCCCCAGAGGGGAAGCCCATGCCCATTAAGGATTCAGTCTCCATTCCCACCTCACCCGTCTTCTCAATTTCTTTTCTATATGTAGAGAGTTACCTAATCTTGGTATTTTGAATAGTGGGAATTATGCAACAGGCAAGCTTTTGGAACTACCTTTTTTCACACAGTATATATTTTCAAGGTTTGTTTATATTGTATCATGTTATACTACTTCATTCCTCTTATAGATAGGTAAATAACATTTCATTATGTGATACACCACATCTTTTTTACGAGTAATGAACATTTGAATTGTGGGTTGTTGTGAATAAGTCTTCTGTGAGCATTTGCGTGTAAAATTTTCTTTGACTGCTGGCTTTCAATTATTTTGGTTTTATATGGTGAAATGGAAGTGCTAAATCATGACACAGTTCTATACTTAAGTTTTTGAAGTATGGTCTAATTGTTTTTCACAGTGGCTGTCCCATAGTACTTTCCTGTACATTCGCTGTGAGGGAATGTACAGGATCCAGTTTTTCCACATCGTCCCTAACACTTGTTATTTTACATTTTTTCACTGTAGACATCCTAGCAGACGTGAAGTGGTACTCATTGTGATTTGCATTTTCTGAATGACAGTGACATGAAACATCTGTCTTCTCATGAGCTTGTCTCCTTGTGTGTGTCCTTTGAAGATTGTTTGAAAATGTGTTTTTCAAGTCTGCCTTTTATTAAACTGTATTTGTCATTTTGTTAAATTGTATGAGCTCTTGATATATTCTGGATGCTAGACTTTAAGATATATTGTTTGCAAGTATTTTTTTTTTTTTTTTTACCATTCTCTGGATTGTCTTTCTACTGTTTATGAGAAGAGATTTTTGAAAGTGAAATTTACATAACAAAAAATTAACTTTTTCTCGTTTCAGAAGAAGTAAAATTTAGTGATTCATCACTTATATATAGTGTTCCTTCCATCACATGCCCTCCTTAATGCCCATTACCCAGTTCCCTTATCGTCCCACCTCTCTCCCCTCCAGCAACCCTCAGTTTGTTTCCCAGAGTTAGGAGTCTCTCGTGATTTGTCTTCCTCTCTCTTTTTTTTTTTTTTTTAAAGTCTTTTTTTTTTAAGATTTTATTTTTTTAAATTTTATTTGTTTATGATAGTCACAGAGAGAGAGAGAGAGGCAGAGACACAGGCAGAGGGAGAAGCAGGCTCCATGCACCGGGAGCCCGACGTGGGATTCGATCCCGGGACTCCAAGATCGCGCCCTGGGCCAAAGGCAGGCGCCAAACCGCTGCGCCACCCAGGGATCCCTTCCTCTCTATTTTTATCTTATTTCCTCTTCCCTTCCCCAGTATTGACCAGTTTTGTTTCTTAAATTCCACATAAGTGAAATAAATGGAATTTGTTTTTCACTAACCTGTTTCACTTTGTATAATACTCTTTAGTTCCATCCACATGATTGCAAATGGCAAGATTTCATTCTTTTTGATAGGAATAATATTCCATTACAGGTATACATCGCTTCTTCTTTGTCTTTTCATCTGTTGGCGTACATTTGGGTTCTCTCTGTAGTTTGGGTAGTGTTGATAATGCTGCTGTAAAGATTGGGGTGCATGTGTGCCTTTTCAAATCAGCATTTTTGTATTCTTTGGATAAATGCTTAAGAGTGCAGTTGCTAGGTCATATGGTAGCTCTCTTTTTAACTTCTTGAGAAACCTCCATACTGTTTGCAGCAGTTTGCATTCCCACCAGCAGTGTAAGAGGGTTCCCCTTTCTCCACACCTATGTCAGGACCTGTGGTTTCCCGTGTTGTTCGTTTTAGCCATCCTTACCATTGTGTTTTTGATTTGTATTCCCTGATGCTGGAGTGACGTTTAGAATCTTTCCATATGTCTGTTGGCCATTTGTGTTTCTTTCTTGGATAAATGTCTTCTTCTATCTGTTTCTTACTTAACTGGATTGTTTATATTTGAGGTGTTGATTTTGTGCAGTTGTTTATAGATTCTGGATACTAACATTTTTACTGGTATATAGTGTATTTATAATGTTGTATTGGATAAGCAGTATCTTACTAAATTTAATTTTTATCACCCAGATGGAAATTAAACAGTTACATTTCAATTTTTATTCCCCACCTGTGGCCAACACTGATTTGGTTTCAATTTTTTAATTTCATTTTTAAGGATTATCTTGTTCAGGATATTTCATATAAATGCAGTTAAATAGTATGTCTCTCATGTCAGTTTTCTTTCAGTTGGCATTATGTTTTTAAGATTCAGCTATGTTGTGGCATGTACCTATACATCATACAGTATACATCATACATATACAGTATACATCATACTTTATTAGACTGAATAATAATTCATAATATGGATGTGCCAGAATTTATTTACTCACTCATCTCTTGATAGAGCTATGATCCCATTTTTGATTGTTGTAAATAGTGCTTTTATGAACACAAATGTACGTGTACTTGTTTGAGTGGGGTTCTCAATTCATTTGTGTATACCTAAAGGAGAATTGAGAAATCATGTGATAATTCCATGTTTAACTTGTTTAGAAGCCGCAACATTTGTTCCTCAGTAGATGTACCACTTTACATGGTATTGTCCATATATATGAAGGTTTTAATTTCTCCACACCCTTTTCAACACTTTTTTTTTTAGTTCTGTTGATAATAGTCATCAGAGTGGATTTTAAGTAGTTCACACTGAAGTTTGATTTACATTTCGCAAATGACTAATGATGTTCAATATGTTTATATAGGCTTGGGATATTTGTATATTTGATTTTTTTGAGAAATGTCTATTAAGTACTTATATTAATAATATCACCTTAATAAAAAATGAAGTACTTAATAGACATTAAATTTAACATAACAAAATTTCCCATTTAAAAATATGCAGTTGGTTTCAGCTCAGTCATAATCTCAACGTTCTGAGACATTGGGCTCTGGCTCAGGGCAGAATCTGTTGAGGATTCTCTTCCTCCTCTTCTACTTTCCACCCTCTTTGCCTGTCCTTCTTCCATTGCACATGCTGTTTAGATCTGGGTTCCATTCATATATACTGTTAGAAAAAGTTCCAACTTTGCTTACATGTGGTATCAATTCATTTAACCGATTATTCTCTTCTTGTTGAGTGGTATTAGTATCCTTGCCAAGTACCAGTGGAATTATGGATGTATGTGTGTATTTATAGTGTATTTCTGGTTTTTTTAGCTGTATGCCTGTCCTTATTCCAAAATTATACTCTTTTGATTATGCTAGGCTTTATCATAGCCTAGGCTTTATTGCTTTTCCTATTTCCCCAGACTCCTCCTCAGATAATTCTAATTGGCCTTAATTTCATGTTTGCTGATTTTAACTTCAGCTGTTATTTTCAGCTTTGGGTTTTTGCTTGTTCTTATGATATATTTTTATTGAAATTCTCCATTCATTGAGACGTGATTTAGCTTGTTTCCTTTGGGATTTTTTTTGGCCAAAATATAAAAGTCATTTTAGCATATGATAAAATGTATTGATTGTGGTAAGTCCAAGTCTTTGCTCCCTTGTGGGTAGCTTTCGTTAATTTCTGTATTCATAGAATGGGCCATATTTTCTTTTTCTTAAGATTTTAAATATTTATGCATGAGCGACAGAGAGAGAGAGGGGGGGGGGCGCAGAGACACAGATAGAGGGAGAAGCAGGCTCCATGCAGGGAGCCCGACCTGGGACCCAATCCTGGAAGCCTCCACCGAAGCCGCCCCCGCCCCCGCCCCCGCCCCCCCCCGCCCCCGCCCCCACCCCGCCCCCGCCCCTCCCCTGCCCTCCCGGGGCCGCGCAGCCCCCTATGCGCGGAGCCTCCGCCTGAGCCGCGCAGAGCCCCCGCCTGAGCGGCCGCCTGAGCGGCTGCCTGTGCTGCTTCCGGGCCGCGCAGCCGCCTCCGCGGAGCCTCCGCCCGAGCCCCTCCGACCTGCTCCCGGGTCCAGCCATGCGCGCGCTGCAGCCCTTTAGGGAGCTCGGCCACGGGTTGTGGGGCTCTCCCCGGGGCTCAGGTGTCTGTTAGTGTCCCAGGGAGCCTGAGGGCATCCCCGCCCTCCAGGGATCCTGCTCTAACGCCCGGGAAGATTGTTGAAGCTCCTGCTTCTCCAGGCGGGGCTTTCCTGTCCTGGGGACACTCACCCCGGCCTTAGCCCGGCTCCTCCCCCTCGGATGCCTATGGTTTCTTTAACCCCCTCCTCCCCCCCTCCCCCCCCCACCCCCCGCGTCTTCCTACCTTGATAGAAGCGTGAACTCTTCTCACTGTATCATTCCGACAGTTCTGTCTAAATCTCAGGCCGAATTCGTAGATTTTCAGGACTTGAAGGTTATCTAGGTAATTTGGTGGGGACAGGTGACTTGAGGACTCTACTCTTCCGCCATCTTGCCCCATGCCCCCACAATTTTTTTTAAAGTTTTAAAAAATTAAGTTTTGGTTAATTATCATACAGTGAAATATTGGTTTCTGGAGTAGAATTCAATGATCCATCACTTAAATACACCAGTGCTCCTCACATCAAGTGCTGTCCTTAATGGCTATCAGTCATCCAGCCCATTGCCACCCATCTCCTTCCATCAACTCTCAGTTTTTTCTTTATTACTAAGAGTCTCTTATTGCGGTTTCCCTCTTACCTTTTGCCCCATCCCGCCCCCCCCGCACCCCCCCCCCCCCGTCTTCATATGTTTTGTTTCCCAAGTTCTACATGAGTGACATCATATGATATTTGTCTTTCTCTGAACTTATTTCACTTAGCATAGTGTGTTCTAGTTCCATCCACATAGTTGCAAATGGCAAGATTTCATGTTGTGATGACTAAGTAATATTCTATTGTAAATACACCAGTTTATCCACTCAACAGTCCATGCACTTTTGGACCATCTCCATAGTTGTGCTCTTTCCATAGCTTGGCTTTTGTTGATAATACATCAGAACGCAGGTACCTCTTAAAATTTGTATTATTGTACCTTTGGGTAATAGTGCAGTTGCTGGGTCACAGGTTAGTTCTGTTTATAACTTTTGAGGACCCTTCATCGTATTTTCCAGAGTGCCTGCACCAGTTTGCATTCTTACCAACAGCATAAGAGAGTTCCTGGTTCCCAAATCCTTGCCAGCCCCTATTATTTCTTGTGTTAATTTTAGCCATTGTGACAGGTATGAGGAGCTGTCTCATTGTAGTTTTGATTTGTATTCCCTGTTAATGAGTGATGTTGATTGTCTTTTGATTTGTCTGCTATCCATCTAGGCATCTTCTACTCAGTTCTTCTTCTTCTTTTTTTTTTTTTTGCAAAGTTATTGAATTTATTGTGAGGGACATTAAAGAAATTTCCATATATCATAGAAACAGTTTACCCTTTCATGGCTTCATTTTCTTTCTTTTTTGATTTTTTTAATAATAAATTTATTTTCTGTTGGTGTTCAATTTGCCAACATACAAAATGACACTCATCCCGTCATTGACCCCCTCAGTGCCCGCCACACATTCACCCCCACCCACAGCCCTCCTCCCGTTCCACCACCCCTAGTTCGTTTCCCAAAGTTAGGAGTCTTCATGTTCTGTCTCCCTTTCTGATATTTCCTACCCATTTCTTCTCCCTTCCGTTCTATTCCCTTTCACTATTCTTTATATTCCCCAAATGAATGACAACATATAATGTTTGTCCTTCTCTGATTGACTCATTTCACTCAGCATAATACCCTACAGTTCCATCCACGTTGAAGAAAATGATGCGTATTTGTCATTTCTAATGGCTGAGTAATATTCCATTGTATACATAAACCACATCTTCTTTATCGATTCATCTTTCGATGGACACTGAGGCTCCTTCCACGGTTCGGCTATTGTGGATATTGCTGCTAGAAATATCGGGGTATGGGTGTCCCGGTGTTGCATTGCATCTGTATCTTTGGGGTAAATCCCCAACAGTGCAATTGCTGGGTCGTCGGGCAGGTCTGTTTTTAACTCTTTGAGGAACCTCCACACAGTTTTCCAGAGTGGCTGCACCAGTTCACATTCCCACCAATAGTGTAAGAGGGTTCCCTTTTCTCCGCATCCTCTCCAACATTTGTGGTTTCCTGCCTTGTTAATTTTCCCCATTCTCACTGGTGTGAGGTGGTATCTCATTGTGGTTTTGATATGTAATTTCCCTGATGGCAAGTGATGCAGAGCACTTTTTTCATGTGCGTGTTGGCCATGTCTGTGTCTTCCTCTGTGAGATTTCTGTTCATGTCTTTTGCCCATTTCATGATTGGATTGTTTGTTTCCTTGGTGTTGAGTTTAATAAGTTCTTTATAGTTCTTGGAAACAGCCCTTTATCTGATCGGTCATTTGCAAATATCTTCTCCCATTCTGTAGGTTGTCTTTGAGGTTTGTTGACTGTATCCTTTACCGTGCCAAAGCTTCTTATCTTGATGAAGTCCCAATAGTTCATTTTTGCTTGTGTTTCTTTTGCCTTCCTGGATGTATTTTGCAAGAAGTTACTGTGGCCAAGTTCAAAAAGGGTGTTGCCTGTGTACTCCTCTAGGAGTTTGATGGAATCTTGTCTCACATTTAGATCTTTCATCCATTTTGAGTTGATCTTTGTGTAGGGTGTAAGAGAGTGGTCTAGTTTCATTCTTCTGCATGTGGATGTCTAATTTTCCCTGCACCATTTATTGAAGAGACTGTCTTTCTTCCCTTGGATAGTCTTTCCTCCTTTATCCAATATTAGTTGACCGTAAAGTTGAGGGTCCACTTCTGGATTCTCTATTCTGTTCCATTGATCTATGTGTCTGTTTTTGTGCCAGTACTTCACTGTCTTGATGACCGCAGCTTTGTAGTACAACCTGAAATCTGGCATTGTGATCTTGTTTTTTTAAAGCGTCCTCATACCCCGTATCTCTTATTGGATCATTTAATTCATTTACAGAGTAATTATTGAAAGATACGAATTTAGTGCCATTGTGTTACTGTAAAGTTGATGTTTCTGGTGATGTTCTCTGTTGCTAAGCTCTAGCCAGAAAGCATAAAGGCAAATTCCAGAGTCAAATACATTTATAGCTCTTTGAGAACAAAGTCTGTATTTACCCCCCACCATAACCAGTAAACTATACTGGATTAGATTTTCTAAACTATACTGGATTAGATTTTCACCGTGGTAAATGGGTTATGTTAATACCAAAAGGCGCTATTACTGAAATGTACCGGATTTTTTCTTCATTAAATGTTCCTTTAATTGTAAGGGTTTTGGTAAAATTCCAGAGCTCTGAAAAAAATTGGTTCTACGGTTTTGCTGACCTAATTTTTTCTTTAGAGTTTTTTTTTTTTTTTAATACCATGTTTGGTCACATCACTCTAGTGATGTGGGGTATATTTTAATATAAGCAAAATGGTTTATTTTATTGCTTATTGCAGGCATTTTAAGCCACACTTAATAAAAATAAAATAAAATTGGTTGTTGTTATTGTACGCATTATTTTAAATTCCTTTCTTAATTTTTAAATTTTAAACAAAGATTATTATCTTTTAAACATTCCCGAAGGTAAGATATAGGTTAACTTACTGTTTAGCCAACTAGTTTCATGGAATTATTTTAAATTTTAAAAAGTTAATTATGGTGAATGTCTGGGTACTTAGAATTACTGCTTACAACAGGCTTGTATATACTCACTTGGATGGAAGAATTTTAAGAACATTTTCTTCATATACTATAAATTTTGAGATTGTTTTTTATTATTTAATAGTCCTTAATATGTTAAACTGTTCCTATTCATTTACATATTCATAAGAAATAAGTTCATGATCACTAGCCAGTTTTATCAATAAACGCAGAAGAAGTGAGCTTGGTTATTTTCAACTTACGCATATATGTTTCTAATTTTTCAGAGTGTTAAAAACCTTTGCTCCTACAATTTATCTGCAAACTTATATAAGCAGTTGAAGCAGCTTTGTGAACAGCACATCAGAGCAGAAATTCATCAACTCAGAGAGTATCCTTTTTTCCCCTTTGAGTTGTTTATCTTCTTTTGTCCAATTTTCTATATCGATATCTGAGTAAAAATACTAACTTGGCATACGGGGTTAATATTGTTTTTGTATTTTTATGTTCTGTTTAAAAATGAGGGGTGCTTGGACTTAATGGTTAGCATTATTCAGTTTTACCAAATGCTGTCTTTTAGTAGTCTTATCTTGCATTTGCAAGATCTCTGTTAGTTTTAGAATATAAACTTTTTCTTAACATTATCTCATATATTCTTTGGATACTGGCCCTTTTCTAAAGAAAATGGATAAATGCTGGCAAGATCATGCTAGACAAATGGTAGTATATAAAAACTGTACTTTTTAGCTAAAAGGACTACTATGGAATGTGTTAAGTGGTCTCTAAAAGAAAATCAAACAATATCGTTAACTCACACTATTTAAAAACATACTTGGAAATGCTTTTATGGTAGAAGTCTATTCTTAGTTCTTTAAGATTTGTTTTAGTTTATTGGTGTGCATAAAATTAGGAAGGGTTTTTTTAAGAGAGATATTATATTTTAGATATAGACAACTATAATATTTAACATAAATTTAAGATTAAAGAAGAGCTACAATATATATGCCAGATTTAGTCTCACTAAATAAATACTACTATAAATTAGTAATTGTCATTTGAGGTTTGAATATACAAGGGACTGTGCTATAAAGGCATTGGAGCTATAACAAAGGGAATTATACTAAATTAGGTAAATAGGCATTTTAAATATCTCAACGATATTTGAAAATGACATTTTCAAATGTATCAATGTTTCCGTGTATATCTGAATATGAAAATATGCAAATTATGGCTGCTTTTTAATTTTGGCATGATAAAGTAAGTATAAGATAATATAATGTGTTAATACTCTTAGTATAAGTTTTGAATTTTTATTTAATGTGTAGAAGCAATGCTGTGAATTCAAATCTTCACTAATGAAAAGTGTATTTCTCAGTTTCGTACATAAAGATTAAAAGGTTTTGATGACTGCCTCATTTCCTCCCTGGTTATAGGCCTGTTCAGGTTTTCTGTTTCTTCCTGTTTCTGTACTTAGTGATTTTCCAGAAACGTGTCTATTTCTTCTAGATTTCCTAGTTTATTGGCACATAGCTGCTCATAAAATGTTTTTAAAATCATTTGTATTTCCTTGATATTGGTTGTGATCTCTCCTTTTTCATTCGTGACTGATTTTTTTTTTATGGTTCTTTTACAAAACATCTCTTTGGGGGTATAATGTGATACACAATAAGGCACAGATACTTGACTATACAGTTCAATAAGTTTTGACATATATATCCTTGGTCATCCCTGCCTCTGAAACAGAACAGGAACTGAACATGGGTCCCCTCACTCTGAAAGAAAAATCTGTGGCTGCCTCCATTAAGAGAAGAAAGAGCTAATCTATGCTTCTTCTGTAGCTTACTACAGGCGATAGTAAGGGAAGGGAAGGGAAAGGGAAGGCGATATGAACTTTGATTGTTTAAATGAATTGCCCTTCATATTTGGTTGATTTAATTCTTTGTATTTGGAGTTAAGATCCATTCTCACTCATTTCCAGTTCTAACTCATGTCCTCGTTAGTCATACATGGCTACCATATCACAACTTTCTATTTTTCACCTTTATTTAAAAAACTGGCTGTGAGTTTTTTAAACTGGCTCAAAATCAAGGCTGTGAGCTTTGCAACTATCAGTGTCCTTTAATCTCCCACAGCACTGTCGCATGACAAGTTTCTCTGGACCTCATAATTAACTCTTCCTATAACAATTCGAAATATTTTGTGCAGAGTTCCAAGTGGAATCAGCAGAGAGGTGCTGTAAATGGTTTAAGTTAAAGCAAAAACACATATTTTCTAGAAACAGAATATCCATGAATACAATGATTGACAATGTTAAGGTTGTACAAGCACATTTTAAAATCTTATAAATGTAATTACATTATTTATAGTGACCGTAAAATTGCCACAAAAGTAAAAGTCTATAAAACCATATTGAGGATATCTTTGTGGTTTTGATCCTGATTAAAGGATGGTGTGTCAAGGAAAACATGCATGACTTGTATGTTAATTATTCCATGCGGTATTTAACCAGTCAGTTTGGAATATACTTTCTAGAAAATTCCTACTGCTTTACATAAAGTTCACATGTTATCACTTCTGTGCTGTTATCTCTTTATACCGCTCTGGTTTTCTCTTCTCTTTTAGTTTCTCCTGTTTATATAAATAAGTTTGTATTATACTTTAAAGGTGTGTTTAAATTATTAATGCTCTACTTATTCTTAGATTATAAATTCTTTAAAAAAATTTTTAGATATAATTGAGGCATAACATTGTGCAAGTATAAGATGTATGATGTGATAATATGATACATTTATATACTACAAAATGATTACCAGAGTGGCATTAACTAATTAATACCTTCATCACTTCACATAATTACTATTTGTTTTTTGTAGTAAGAGCATTTAAGGATCTATTCTCAGTACCTTTCAGATATTTTTCAAGTATATGGGTGATTAATTTTGATCACTAAGCTTTATATTAGACCCCCCCAATTTATTCATATTATAAGTGAAAGCTCATACTTTCACCAATTACTGTTTTAAATTTAAAACAATATGGGCAGCCCTGGTGGCGCAGCGGTTTAGCACCGCCTGCAGCCCAGGGTGTGATCCTGGGACCCGGGATTGAGTCCCACATCAGGCTCCTTGCATGGAGCCTGCTTCTCCCTCTGCCTGTGTCTCTGTCTCTGTCTCTCTCTCTCTGTATCTCTCATGAATGAATACATACATACATACATACATACATAAATACATAAATAAATTAAATATTTAAAAAATAAATTTAAAATAATATAAAAACATTTCCTAACAAATTAACTTTTTATTATGAAATTAATATAACTAATACTTAGAGTTTCTCATTTGAATTTTCTAGTGCAGTATTACTAGATAACACACTAGTGAAAATTATTTGATTTCATCAATAATTTTTAAAAATATAGAGGGTACTTGACATAAGAATGTTTGAGAACTGCTGTTCTTGTATATGCTTACATTGCAGTTAATTTGTACATAACCAATGTATTCATAGTAAAAAATTCCCTTGGTACTTTGTCTTCAAATATAAAGCATAAGATTTTATATTTGTACGTAGATTTTGTCGTAGTGCATATTCCTGTTAATTCTTCTTATTTCTTTTTGTTTACTCTTTACAACTCTAGCTCTTAGTCTTCTAATCCTCTATAGTTTTTAAAAAGATTTGTTAAGCAAACTGTACTTCCTACTAATAACTAATATTTTAGCAGTTTTTACAAAGTGAGAATAATCTACGTGGATAAATTTTATTTATGTATCTCCATTAATCTTTACTATTTAAAAACTAGCAATGTGGAAAAAGGGTGATAAATTGGAAAGTTATCTTTCTGGAATAAATATGTTGCTGCCTATGTTTGATTTAAAGATTGATAGCAATGTTTATATATAATGTACTTTTCTTAAGAATTAAGATTTTATTAGATGAATAATAGTTTAACCCCAGAATCTTTCAGACGTAATGTTTTACCTTGTTTTATTTCTGACAGAGCATGATTAGGAACATCTTTCTGTTCCTAGATAGAACTTACGTTTTTCAAATTTCGATGTTGTCTTCCATTTGGTAAGGATTCAATCATTACTTGAAAAATTATTATGTGTGACTTATGATCACTTTTTTATCTCCTAACTGAAAGAAGACATAATAAGATGAATTTATAAACTTTCAAATATAATTTTGAAAACCCGTTTTTCTCTATGTGTATCATGAAACTTAGAAATGTTTAAAATCATGTTAGAGCGCATGGTAACATAGCTTATGGGATAATTTATTATAAAATTATATTACTCAGTGTTAATAATTGTTTAGGAGACATATTATTTCTAAGTTAATTCTAGATAATGAATCATATTTCATACTTATGATGGAAACACTGGGAAGTTGTAAATTGATACCAAATTATGCTAATGAAGGCTAAAAAATCTAAAGGCAAGTGTAACAGTTTTAGAGTCACCCTGAATTTTGATTTATTTTTTAAAAATTATGGAATTATGCATGTCATCCAGTTGTCTTTATATACTCTGAAATCTTACGTTTATTTTAGTTGACTTCAGACTATCAAAAGACAAAGTAGAAGAATTTAACCAACTGTAGATAGAGTTCAGCATCAAAGTATAATTTTTTGAACTATGGATAATGCATTATTACATCAAAGTATAATGGCAAAAAGACCCCTAGAATTTACAGTTTTAAAAATATATTTATTTAGATAGGTTTTTTTGTTGTTGTTTCAGGGACATGGGCCTTGAATTATTTAAATCATATATAATTCGTGATCAGAATGTTCAGAGTAGGACCATAGATGGAATTCTTCTGTTAATTGAAAAAGAAAGAAATGGTGAGATGATTGATAGATGTCTGATTCAGAGGCTTTTAAGTATGCTTTCTGATTTGCAGGTAAGTAATGCTTAACTTCTATTACTTTGCAGCTAATTTCTAATCTGGTATTCTAAATATCAGTTTTAACTGAGTTTTAAAAATATATTGCATTTTAGATTTACCAAGTATCATTTGAGAATAAATTCCTAGAAGAAACAAACAGGTTCTATGCAGCAGAGGGAAGGAAGCTGGTGCAAAAAAAAGAGGTATTTGAAGACAATTATAAACTCTAACGTTATCTGTAAAACAGATCATTAAATACTTGGTGGAGAACCATGTTTATAATTCCTATTTAAATGTTGACATACTTTTCTTGCTAATACTTATTTTTTTTCTCTTCTTGGGCATTTGCTAAAGGTTTGTCAATTTTGTTGACCTTTCAAAGAACCTGTTTTTGGTGTTCCTGATTTTTCTTTTTTCTATTGTTTTTCTCCTTTCTGTTTCACTAAATTCTCACAATTACTTTCTTTACTTGCTTCAGGTTTAGTTTGATCTTTTCCCACAGTCTTTATGTGGAAAATTAGGTTTAAAAACAACAGAAAGAGTTAGTTTATTGTTTTAAGATCTTTCTTTTTCCAGTGTAGCTATTTACAAATATAAGTTGCCCACTCAGCATATGTCAGCTGCAGTCCTTAAATTTTGGTATGTTCTAGGTTCATTTTTCACATGGTAAAGTATGTCCTACTTTCGCTCTTAAGAAATGTCTTGTTTAATTTCCTCATATTTGTGAATTTCTGAAATTTTCTTTTTCCCCCCATTTCCACTTCATTATAATAAATGAGCACATTTTGTATGATTTCATTCTTTTAAAATATTTTCACTTGTTTTGTGGTTTGATGGGGTCTTGCAGAATGTTCCTTATACACTTAAGAAGACCATGTATTGTATTATTCAGTGGTGTTTTGCAAATGTTTTGTTAGTTCTTGTTTGTTTAGTTTTGTTAAAGCCTTCTGTTTCTTTGCTGGTTCTGGTCTTAGCATTTTAGCCATTATTTATCTTATATATGATTTACATATATGTCATTGGCTTTTGAAGTCACCAACTGTTGTTGAATTTTCAGTTTCTCTTTTCATTTCTGACAGCCCTTTGCTTCCAGTATTGTATGGTTTTGTTTTAGTTATATTAAAATTTCAAGCCACAGTGTTTCCAGTTACAAATTAAACTCAGTTTTATAATTCTTGGTATTCTGGCCATATGGAAATGAACTGAGGATGTAGCTGGGTCTTAATCAAACTAAATTTATTTAGGCCAGACATGTTTTTGTTTGCTTGCTTGTTTTGTTTGTAACTTTTGTGCTTTAAGTCCTATAATTTTTAGACATAATAAGTTTAAAATATTCTTTTCAGATTCCTGGGTGTCTTTACCATATCAAGAATCTCCTAGAAGAAGAAGTAGACAGAGTTAGAGCCTACCTAAGCCTTAACACACAGTAAGAACATATATCGTATAATTACACATAGGATTATTATATGTTTTTTACGCTTTGAGATTGCAACTATTTAAACACATCAGTAATTACCGTGGGATATGATGAAATTATAAATTTATTTCCCTTTTTGGCTAAGTTCTTCTCTCCCTCTTTTCTTCATTTGTATCAAAGTAATGAAAATTCCTGACAAATAGAAATTTCTTCATAAGTTTATTTTTCAAGTTTTTGATGAGCCAAAGTAAAGAAACTAAGTTTGGAAAATAGGTTGTTGATCTTTTTGAATTATAGATGAAAGAATGGTCTTTTTGTTAGATAGACATCTGCTATTATTTAATTTTCTCCAATTAAGTAATGATAATTATAACTCATCGTAGAAGTTCAGGGGAACCTGAGTGGCTCAAAGGTTGAATGTTGGCCTTTGGCTCAGGTCCTGGAATCGAGTCCCATGTTGGGCTCCCTGTGGGGAGCCTGTTTCTCCCCCTGCCTACATCTCCATGTCTCTCTGAATAAATGAATAAAATATTTTAAAATAAAATTAAATTGAATCAGGAGAAGTTTATGAATAAAATTCAGTCTTCCTGAAGACCATCAGTAGCAATTTTAATTTTATGGCATAAGTTATAGTGGGAACAAGAAATCAAGATTGATAACAGTAATATATGCACTAGCATTCTGGAAAGCAGTTTTATCACTCCAGTATGAGAATCTTTTAGTGATGTAAAACTTTATTTTTAAAACAGGAAGCTACTGATTGCTATTGTAGAAAAGCAACTTCTAGGTGAACATTTATCAGCAGTTCTTCAGAAAGGTAAACAAGTATAGATACGTTTAGCTAAATAGTATTAAGGAAAATAATTTTCAATTTTTAAGTAATTTTAATTTCTGTGTTCTGTGCGATGTCTTCCTTTAAAATGATACATAAAATGAAGGTATACATACATCTCAAAAACAGTAATGTGGTAAAGTTTTTTTGGCTGTTCTTAAAAATAGTCTTTAAAACATCTTCCTGATGTTTTAAAATTTTAGATTATAAGTGCTCTTGAGCACATGTTTTGCTTTACTTCTGGTATTTTCCCATTCTTCACATAAGGTTAACATTTGCTTAACATATACGTATTGAATGTTTACTTCTTGGTGCAAAACAAGTAGATTTGATACAGGGTGAATGCTTCTTTAGAAGCCTTTATTAAAGTGAGTGCATGTAAACTAAAATTTAACTATTTTTTTTGGACAAGAGAGATCTAACATAGAATAAGAACACAAATACTGAACCTTTTTTTCTGTTTGATGTAGTTTTGGAATATAAGTGAGGCTTGATATGGGGTAAGGTCTGGAGCCAATGACCAACAAAGAATTCTTGTGACATCTTTGGAGCAAAAATGGTGGCTTTATTAAAGCACTAGGACAGGACTCATAGGCAGAAAGAGCTGCTGCCCCAGGGTTGTGAGAGGTGGCTGACTATATACTATGTGTTTGGGACTATATACCGTGTGTTTGGGGTAGATAGGAAAAGGAGGTTTCAAAAGGATTTTTGTACGCTAAAGAGAACTTACCAAAGACCTTACCATTGCCAAGGTAAGGTTGTTTTTCCTTCTAGTAAAGCATTAACAGTTGGGAGCTTCCTTCTGGAAGCTAGGTTATTGTTAAGAATGCTTTTTCCTTGTTAAGTCACTAAGACTTCTGGTAAATGGAGGGGGACTCTTGTCTATAGGACTGTAATCTCTAAAAATTAACTATTTGCTCCTTCCTTCCCTTAGTTTTACGGCAGCCAGGAGTGCCTGAGGAATGTCAAACACATCCCATCTCTGAGGGGCAGGCAGGTCCTCTGTGGGGTGTCAGCTTGTGCTTTGACCTCAGCTAGATCTCCACATCTTCATCAATTTTGCTCCTTAAATTTTTTGATTACCAAAATGGGAGGACTTCCTTATTCTTTTCCAGTAGGATTTATAACATTTGCCAACTCTTAGAATAAAATCCAGCAACTTTAAAAAGCATCCTCAATTTTATAGAATTAGGTGCTAAAAAAACTCAGTTTGACAAAATCACGGGGAAAAAGTATATAGAGTAACAAGTTAGTGGGAAGTGAGAGGTGAACTAATGTAAAACAGATTTTTAAATATTTGAAGTCGAAGAATGTTGATCAAGTTTGAAGCTTTATATTATTAATTATTGATTTATATGTTAAGTATGGAACATGTAATTCCAGGAAACCGAGTCGGCAGAAAATTTCTCTGAATAGTGAGGGCTTATTCTGTTAATGATGAGCTCAGAAAAGCAACATGTTGATACTGATGCTGAATAAATGACTTTTTAGTAACATATTCCTTTTTTCTTTTGCATTTGGGGGTTTTTACGTTTACTTATTGAATTAGTAGATTTGTCGACATATCTGGACGTATCGTATAACATCGTTTTGGACTTAATTATCTCTAACTGAATCATTTTATTCTCATGTGAAAATTAATATCTGCCTCTTAATTAGATATTTAATGTTTTCAGTTATTCATTTTAAATTATAAATTAAAATTCATAATTTTTTCTTTTTAGTAATGTCTGTCCTACAAATTTGTTTACTATATTTTTCTTTAATTTAGATTTTGGGGTAATAATTTGAAATGTGTTTATAAAGACCACAGTTAGAAGAATGAAAAAAGTAGTAGTCCAGAGGCATAATTATTTTTTTCATTATCCTCTAATTACTACTTAATTTAAAACTTACTGATATTACTTTCATTTGTAAAGTTTAGTACCGTACTATTTTGATCAAGTAAATATTTTAATCTCAAAATAATGCCTCACTGAATGTATATCTTGAGGAGGATATTTGTATTGCTCATTTTGCCTTCATGTTTCTAATATTCAGGCTTAAGCTATCTTCTTGATGAAAACAGGGTTGAGGATCTGTCTGTACTCTACCAGCTGTTTAGTAGGGTAGAGTTTGGAGTTCAAGTTCTTCTTCAACATTGGATTGATTATATAAAGGTATTATTTAAAGAAGATATCATTGAAAAATAACAGATTATTAATGGTTTATTTTCCCACTTTAATAATGTGCTTTTTTACCTTAATTAACTTGAAATTCATAAAGCATATTTTAAACGTTCTTTTAAAACTCTTTTTTTCCCAGTTCATAAATTCCAAATCCCCCAATAATATTTTCATTTGAAGGGAAAAGACGGGTACATTATTTATGGTATAGTATTTGAGTTTAGGCCTTTTGTTTGATAACAACAAATTATTATTGAAAGAGACCGTAAACATAAATTGTCTCAGAGAAGCAGAGAGAAAGGCGGCTTTCTTTTTTAAAAATTATTATTTTTTATTTAAATTCAATTTGACAACATATACTATAATACTCAGTGTTTATGCCCTCAAGTGCCCTCCTCAGTGCCCGACACCCAGTTACACAATCGCCTGCCTACCTCCCCTTTTGCAACCCTTTGTTTGTTTCCCAGAGTTAGGAATCTCATGTTTTGTCACCCTCTCTAAATTTTCCCACTCATTTTCTCTCCTTTCCCCGATAATCCCTTTCACTATTTCTTACATTGCCCTATGAGTGAAACCATATGATGATTGTCCTTCTCCAGTTGACTCTTTTCATTCAGCATAATACCCTCCAGTTCCATCCAGGTCAAAGCAAATGGTATTTGTCTCTTCTGGTGGTTGAGTAACATTCCGTTAGATATATAGACCACATCATTTTCATCCATTCATCTGTCGAAGGACATTATGACTCCTTCCACAATTTACCTGTTGTGCACAATGCTGCTATAAATATTGGGGTGCAGCTGTCCCAGCATTTCACTGCATCTGTATCTTTGGGGTAAATAACTAGTAATGCAATTGCTGCATGGGTTATACGGTAGCTCTATTTTTAACTTCTTGAGGAGCTGCCATACTGTTTTCCAAAGGGGTGGCACGACTTTGCATTCCAACCAGCAACACAGGAGGGTCCCCATTTCTCACATCCTCCCCAGCATTGTGGTTTCCTGTCTTGTTGTCATCATTCTCACTGGTGTGAGGTGGTATCCCACTGTGGTTTCGATTTGTATTTCCCTGTTGGCCAGTGATGTGCAGCATTTCCTCATGCACTTGCTGGCCATATGTAGGTCTTCTATGGAGAAATGTCTGTTCATGTCTTCTGCCCCTTTCATGATTGGATTGTTTGTTTCTTGGGTGTTGAGGTTAGTAAGTTCTTTATAGATCTTGGATACTAGCCCTTTTAACTGATATGTCATTTAGTTTGGTTGTCTTTTAGTTTTCTTTTGCTGTGCAGAAGCTTTTTATCCTGGTGAAGTCCCAATAGCTTGTTTTTCTTTTGTTTCCCTTGCCTTCATAGAAGTATCATAGATGTATCTTGTAAGAAGTTGCTGTGGTCAAGTTCAAAACGGGTGTTGCCTGTGTTCTCCTCTAGGATTTTGATGGATTCTTGTAACACATTTAGATCTTTCATCCATTCTGAGTTTATCATTGTGTATGGTGTAAGAGAATGATGCCGTTTCATTCTTCGGCCCATGGCTGTCCAATTTTCCCAGCACCCTTTATTGAAGAGACTGTCCTTTTCAATTGGGTATTCTTTCCTGCTCTATTGAAAATTAGTGGACCATAGAGTTGAGAGCCTATTTCCGGGTTCTCTGTTCTGTTCCATTGACCTATGTGTCTGTTTTTGTGCCACTACCACACTGTCTTGATGATCACAGCTTTGGTAGTACAACTTGAAATCCAGCATTGTGATGCCTCTGGCTCTGATTTTCTTTTTCTCTTTTTTTAATATTAAATTTATTTTTTATTGGTGTTCAATTTGCCAACATACAGAATAACACCCAGTGCTCATCCCGTCAAGTGCCCCCGTCAGTGCCCGCCACACATTCACCCACCCCCCGCCCTCCTCCCCTTCGACCACCAGTTTGTTCTCTGGTGGAACAAACTCAACGAACAAACTCTGTTCATTTCCCAGAGTTAGGAGTCTTCATGTTCTGTCTCCCTTTCTGATATTCCCTACCCATTTCTTCTCCCTTCCCTTCTGTTCCCTTTCACTATTATTTATATTCCCCAAATGAATGAGACCATATAGTGTTTGTCCTTCTCCGATTGACTTATTTCACTCAGGATAATACCCTCCAGTTCCATCCACGTTGAAGCAAATGGTGGGTATTTGTTGTTTCTAATGGCTGAGTAATATTCCATTGTATACATAAACCACATCTTCTTTATCCATTCATCTTTCGATGGACACCGAGGCTCCTTCCACATTTTGGCTATTGCAGACATTGCTGCTAGAAGTATCGGGGTATGGGTGTCCCGGTGTTTCATTGCATCTGTATCTTTGGGGTAAATCCCCAGCAGTGCAATTGCTGGGTCGTCAGGCAGGTCTGTTTTTAACTGTTTGAGGAACCTCCACACAGTTTTCCAGAGTGGCTGCACCATTTCACATTCCCACCAACAGTGTAAGAAGGTTCCCCTTTCCTGCATCCTCTCCAACATTTGTGGTTTCCTGTCTTGTTAATTTTCCCCATTCTCTCTGGTGTGAGGTGGTATCTCATTGTGGTTTTGATTTGTATTTCCCTGATAGCAAGTGATGCGGAGCATTTTCTCATGTGCGTGTTGGCCATGTCTGTGTCTTCCTCTATGAGATTTCTGTTCATGTCTTTTGCCCATTTCATGATTGGATTGTTTGTTTCTTTGCTGTTGAGTTTAATAAGTTCTTTATAGATCTTGGAAACTAGCCCTTTATCTGATAGGTCATTTGCAAATATCTTCTCCCATTTTGTAGGCTGTCTTTTAGTTTTGTTGATGTAAGCTTTGCCGCGCCAAAGCTTCTTACCTTGATGAAGTCCCAATAGTTCGTTTTTGTTTCTGTTTCTTTTGCCTTCGTGGATATATCTTGCAGGAAGTTACTGTGGCCGAGTTCAGAAAGGGTATTGCCTCTGTTCTCCTCTAGGATTTTGATGGAATCTTGTCTCACACTTAGATCTTTCATGAGCATGGAATATTTTTCCATCTCTGTGTCTTCCTCAGTTTCTTTCAGAAATGTTCTGTAGTTTTTAAGGTATAGATCCTTTCCCTCTTTGGTTAGGGTTCTTCCTTGGTATTTATGCTTTTGGGTGCAATTGTGAATGGGATTGAGTCCTTAATTTCTCTTTCTTCAGTTTCATTGTTAGTGTATAGAAACGGGACTGATTTCTGGACATTGATTTCATATACTGCCGCACTGCTGAATTGCTGTATGAGTTCTAGCAATCTTGGGGTGAAGTCTTTTGGGTTTTCCATTTACAATATCATGTCATCTGCAAAGAGGGAGAGTTTAGCTCGCTCTTTGCCAGTTTGAATGCCTTTTATTTATTTTTGTTGTCTGATTACTGAGGCTAGGACTGCTAGGACTATGTTGAATAGCACTGGTGAGAGTGGACATCTTTGTCATGTTCCTGATCTTAGGGGAAAGGCTACCAGTGTTTCCCCATTGAGAATGATATTTTCTGTGGGCTTTTCGTAGATGGCTTTTAAGATGTTGAGGAATGTTCCTTCTATCCCTATACTCTGAAAGGTTTTTGTTCAGAAATGGGTGCTATATTTTGTCAAATCTCTGCATCTATTGAGAGGATCATAGGGTTGTTTTTACCCCTGATGTGATCTGTCAGGTTGATTGTTTTACAAGTGTTGAACCAGCCTTGCATCCCGGGGATAAATCCTACTCGGTCATGGTGTATAAATTCTTAATGTAGTATTGGATCTTATTGCCTAGTATCTTGTTGAGAATTTTTGCATCTTGTTCATCAGGGATATCAGTCTATAATTCGTTTTGGTTGGGTCTTGGTCTGGTTTTGGAATTAAGGTGATGCTGGTCTCATAAAACAAGTTTGGGAGTATTCCGTCGCTTTCTATCTTTCAGAACAGCTTTAGTAGAATAGGTATGGTTTCTTCTTTAAACATTTGATAGAATTCTCCTGGGAAGCCATCTGGCCCTGGACTTTTGTGTCTTGGGAGGATTTTGATGACTGCTTCAATTTCCTTGCTGGTTACTGGCCTGTTAAGGTTCTGTTTCTTCCTGTTCCAGTTTTGTAATTTGTGGTTTTCCAAAAATACATCTATTTATTCTAGATTGCCTAATTCATTGGCGTATAGCTGCTCATAATATGTTTTTAAAGTCATTTGTATTTCCTTGGTTATTGGTTGTGATCTGTCCCCTTACATTCATGATTTTATTAATTTGAGTCTTTTTTCTTTTTAAAAGGATGACTAATGTTTTATCTTATTAATTCTTTCAAAGAACCAACTCCTGTTTTTTTTGATCTGTTGTACAGTTCTTCCGGTCTCTATTTCATTGAGTTCTGCTCGAATCTTCATTAACTGTCTTCTTCTGCTTGGTGTAGGTTTTATTTGCTGTTCTCTCTCCAGTTGTTTTAGGTGTGAGGTTAGCTTGTGTATTTAGTTTTTTCCAATTTTTTGAGGAATGCTTTTATTTTTATGTATTTCCTTCCTAGGACTGCTTTCTCCATATCCCAAAGCTTTTGAAGAGTTGTACCTTCATTTTCATTAGTTTCCATAAGTCTTTTTCATTCTTTTCTAATTTCTTTGTTGACCCATTCATCTTTTGTATGATGCTCCTTTTTTTTTTAAAAAAAAATGTATTTATTTATTTACTTATGATAGTCACACACACACACACACACACACACACACACACACAGAGGCAGAGACACAGGCAGAGGGAGAAGCAGGCTCCCTGCACCAGGAGCCTGACGTGGGATTCGATCCCGGGTCTCCAGGATCGTGCCCTGGGCCAAAGGCAGGCACTAAACTGCTGCGCCACCCCGGGATCCCTAGTATGATGCTCCTTAACCTCTATGTCTTTGAATTTCTCCCAAATTTCTTCTTGTGATTGAGCTCGTTTCAAAGCATTGTGCCGTGAAAATATGCAGGGTACAATCCCATTCTTTTGGTATCGGTTGAGACCTGGTTTGTGACCCAGTATGTGGTCTATTTTGGAGAAAATTCATTGTGCACTTGAGAAGAATGCGTATTCAGTTACATTTGATGAAAAATTCTGTGTGTATCTGTGAAACCTTACTTGGTCTAGTGTATCATTCAAGGCCCTTATTTCTTTTTTTTAAATAATAAATTTATTTTTTTATTGGTGTTCAATTTGCCAACATACAGAATAACACCCAGTGCTCATCCCATCAAGTGCCCACCTTAGTGCCGGCCACCCAGTCACCCCCACCCCCCGCCCTCCTCCCCTTCCACCACCCCTAGTTCGTTTCCCAGAGTTAGGAGACTCCCATGTTCTGTCTCCCTTTCTGATATTTCCCACTTATTTTATCTCCTTTCCTCTTTATTCCACTTCACTATTATTTATATTCCCCAAATGAATGAGACCATATAGTGTTTGTCCTTCTCCGATTGACTTATTTCACTCAGCATAATACCCTACAGTTCCTTCCACGTCGAAGCAAATGGTGGGTGTTTGTCCTTTCTAACGGCTGAGTAATATTCCATTGTATACGTAAACCACATCTTCTTTATCCATTCATCTTTCGATGGACACCGAGGGTCCTTCCACAGTTTGGCTATTGTGGACCTTGCTGCTATCAACATCGAAGGCCCTTATTTCCTTGGTGATGTTCAGAACATCCGTCTTTTCCTAAAAGCACTGTGTTGAAAATTCTTACTATTCATGTATTATTATTATCTATGTATTTCTTTCCTTTGGTTATTAATTGATTGGTATACTTGGCAGCTCCCACATAAGGGGCATAAATATTCATGATTGTTAGGTCCTCTTGTTGGATACAGCCTTTATTATGACATAGTGTCCCTCTTCATCTCTTACTACAGTCTTTGGGATAAACTTTTAAATTTATCGAATATGAAGATTGCTACCCCAGCTTTCCTTTGAGGACCATTTGAATGGTAAATGGTTCTCCAACCTTTTAGTTTCAGGCTGCAGCTGTCCTTACGTGTCAAATGAGTCTCTTGTAGACAGCAAATAGATGCGTCTTGCTTTTTATCCAGTCTGAAACCCTGCGTCTTTTGATGGGATCATTTAGCCTATTCACCTTCAGAGTAACTACTGAAAGCTATGAATTTAGTGTCATCGTAATACCTATTTAATCCCTGTTTTTGTGGAATATTCCTTTGGGCTTCCTCTTTCTTTTACCGGGTCCCCCTTAACATTTCTTGCAGAGTTGGTTCGGTGGTCACATATTCTTTCAGTTTCTGCCTATCTTGGAAGCTTTTTATCTCTCCTTCTATTCTGAATGCGAGTCTGAATGCTGGATAAAATATTCTTGGCTGCATGGTCTTCTCATTTAGTACCCTGTGTATATAGACCCTTTCTGGCCTGCCAGGTGTCTGTGGAGAGGTTTGCTGTTAATCTGATCTTTCTTCCCAAATAAGTTAGAAATGTCTTGTCTCTTGCTGCTTTAAGGATTTACTCTTTATGTTTGGAATTTGCAGGTTTCACTATTAAATGTTGCGGTTGTAATTGATTTATTAATTTTTGGGGGGACCTATCTCCTGAATCTGAATGCCTGCTTCTCTCCCCAAATTAAGGCAGTTCTCAACTATGATTTGCTCAGATATGCTTTCTGGACCTCTGTCCCTCTCAGCGTTCTCTCGAATCCCAATTATTTGTAGATGCTTTCTTGTCAGGCTGTCATTTATTTCCCTTAGCCTTTCCTCATGGTCTCTTATTGTTTTTCTCTTTTTTTGTCAGCTTCCTTCCTTGCCTTGTCCTTCCTTCCTTTCTTGACTTGTCTTCTGTGTCACTCAACTCTTTTCTCCACCTCCTTAACCAAAGCAGTCAGGGCATCCAGTTTGGATTGCATTTCATTTAATTGATTTTCAATTTCGGCCTGATTAGTTCTAAATTCTGCAGTAACAAAGTCTCTGGATTCCTCCTTTATGCTTTTATTCCAGAGCCACCAGTCGCTTTATAATTGTGCTTCTGAATTGGCTTTCTGACATCAAATTGTAATCTATATTCTGTAACTCTGTGTGGGAGAGAGCACTGTTTCTGATTCTTTCTTTTTCAGTGAGTTCTTCCTTCTAGTCATTTTGATCAGTGCAGAGTGGCTGTACGACCCAGCTGAGTCAAACATGTCAACCACAACCTAAGTTTCACCCTAGGTGATTCTGGCGAGGTCAGAGACCAAAAAATGAAAACAAAGATCAGAACAAAATAAAACAAAAGATCCGCTAAAGTGAGAAACAAAATTTAAAACGACGTAGTGAAAATAAACGGCCAGGTATCCAAAGGAGAAGAAAAAAGAAAAAGAATGAAAGAAAAAAAATAAAGTGGAAAAAAAAAGAAAAAAAAAGGAGGAATACTGGGAGATAGTGGTGGTGAAGAAGTTGTAGTGAAGGGAAAATGTAGTCTACAAAAGGGGTCCTAGAAGGTGATCCTCTTGGTTCTGAGTATATTAAGTTCTGTATGTTAGAAGATCCTCAGTCCCAAATGTATATAAACCAGCAATACTTGTAAAAGCCCCAGCATTGACCACCAAAACATAAACGAGATAAAAGAGGGGGGCAGAATGGGAATGAAGAGAGAATATAATCTCACAGAATGAATCATCACAGTATACCACTTGGTTCTGGGTGCATGCTGGTCATGTTTTAGAAGGTATTAATTTCCACCATTGTAGAACAAAACGAGTCAGAGAAAAAAAAAACACACACACACAAAATGAAATCTCAAGTGTCTCCCCAAATTGAACTGAGTATTTTGATGGGACTCTAGAAGGGAAAAATATATCTAAGACGTGTAATTATAGTGATATGAAAGTCAAAAAGGACGAAACAAAAATGAAGAGGTGGTACAATGTTGTAGTTAAGGTGGGAAAAGAGAAAAAACTTTGTAAATTTTTAGTCTGATATAAAAACGCGTTGTACTGGAAAAGGAAAAAAGGCGGTATATCTTCTAGTTCTATATACTATAAATCCTTCGACTTCCCCTGGAGCTTTCCAGCTCTGCTTGGTCAAGAACTTGCTCTTCCCCTGTTCTTCCAGCTGGTCTTCTGGCAGAGGGGCCTGCTGTGCTGATTCTCAGATAAATGCATCTGGGGAAGCTGCCCTGCCCCCTGCCGGGTGCCAGTCTCAGTGGAAGCTGTTTATCCTGTGAGGCCCCTGTTCCCTGGCAGTGCTGCCTCTCCCAGGCACAGGGGGAAACGAGGAGGAAGACAACAATGGAGGTGGCCAGAATTCCAGCTCTGGAGTCAGCTTTCTGCAGTAACTAACACAGGCTCTCAGTGTGCAGTGGCCTGATCTGCACAGCTTGCAGGGCACCTGTTGGCAAGAGAGTCCTCTCTGTCCTGTGCCCTCCCTGCTTCTGCCTGTCCCAGGGGGAGTGCAGGATCGTGGGCTTTGTCTGCATGGTGCCCTGGGGTCCAGGGCCCTGTGCTGCTGGGATCGTGCTCCTGGTGGCAGGGCTCCCGAAGGCAGCAGGACACAGACACCTCCGTCTGGAGCTGCCCACCTAACCAACTGGCTTCTCCCAAATGCCCCTCCAGCTAAACACTCCAGCACTTTACCCAGATGGTCCACAGTTTGTGTTTTGCTTTCCCCCTAGGAGCCCCTCCTCTGAAAGTGACTTAGAAAATTGGAGTCTTCACTGCCCCTCCTGCCATTCTGCCCAATTGCCCTGCTAAACACTTTTCTGTCCAGAAAGAATCTGTGCGGATTTTTAAAGTTCCTCCTTCTCCAGGGTAGGGCTTTCCTGTCCTGGAGGCTTTTGCTGCCTGCCAGGCTTCAGCCCACCTCTTCTTGGTGCCCCTCCCCCACTTGATTCTTTTTTATTTTATTTTTTTCCACCTGCCTACCTTGCTAGAATTGAAAACTCTTCTCTTTGTAGTGTTCCAGCTGTTCTCCCTTTAAATGTCAGGTCGAATTTGGAGGTGTTCAGGATGATTTGAAAGTTATCTAAGTAAGTTGGTGGGGCCAGGTGATTTGAGGACCCCTGTTCTTCTGCCATCTTCAGGCCTGGCCTGGTTCCATACAAATTTTAGAATTATTTGTTCCTGCTCTGTGAAAAGTTATTTTGATACAGATTGCATTGAGTGTATAGATTGCTCTAGGTGGCATAGTAGACACTTTAACGATATTTATTCTTCCAGTCCACGAACATTTTCCATTTTTGCGTCTTCCTCAAGTTCCTTCAAGTACATAAGGGTTTTATAGTTTGCTGAATATATATCCTTTCTTTAAAAAAAGGTTTTATTTATTCATGAGAGACACACAGAGGCAGAGTCATAGGCAGAGGTAGAAACAGGCTCCCCATGGGAAGCCCAATGTGGTACTGGATCCTGGGCCTCCAGGATCACACCGAGTCCAAGACAGACTCTCAACCACTGAGCTATCCAGGCATCCCTGATATAGATCCTTATCTTCTTTGGTTAGGTTTATTCCTAGGTATCTTTGTTTTTGATGCAGTTGTCAATGGGATTCATTACTTGATTTCTCTTTTTTCTAATTAGTGTACAGAAGTGCAACTGATTTCTGTGCATTGATTGCATATCCTGCCACTTGTTATATTCCTGTATCAGTTTAAGCATTTTAAGGTGGAGTCTTTTGAGTTTTCCATTTAAAATAAGTTGTTGTCTGCTAAGATTGAGAGCTTGATTTCTTCTTTGCCAATTCAGATGCCTTTTATTTCTCTTTGTTGTCTGATTGCTGAGACTAGGAGCTTCCCTTACTGTGTTGAACAACCGTGGTGAAAGTGGATATCTCTGTCATATTCTTAACCTTAGAGGAAAAACTCTAGTTTTTCCCCACTGAGAATGGTATTACCTTTCAGGTTTTTGTTGTTAGCTTCTATGATACAGACGTATATTTTATCTATCTCTGTACTGTGTCGAATTTTAATCAAGAAAGACTGCAGTACTTAGTCAAATGCCTTTGTTCTGCATCTACTGAGAGGACCGTATGGCTCTTGTCCTTTCTTTTATGGATGTAGTATATCACATTGATTGACTGATTTGTGAATGTTGAACCACCCTTGCAGCCCAGGAATAAATCCCACTTGGTCGTGGTGTCCATCCTTTTATTACTGCTTGATCCTGTTGTCTGTTAACTGGGTGAGAATTTTGGCATCACCCAGCGTTCATCAGGGATATAGTCTGTAATCCTCCTTCTTGGTTGGGTCTGTGTCTTTTGGGATCAAGATAATGCTGGCCTCATAGAATTTGGAAGTTTTCCTTCCATTTCTGTATTTTGAAATAGCTTCAGGACAGTACATATTAATTATTCTTCAGATTCCATTGGGAAGCCATACAGCCCTGAACCATTGTTTGTTGGGAGATTTTTGATGACTGTTTCAATTTCTTTGCTGGTAATGGGTCTGTTCAGTTTTTCTCTTTCTTCTTGTTTCTGTTTTGGTAGTTTATATGTTTCTAGGAATGCATCTGTTTCCCCAGATGGCCTAATTTTGTTGTATGTTCTTAAAATTGTTTGTATTTCCTTGGTGTTTATTGTGATTTCCTCCTGCATTCATGATTTTACTAATTTGGGCCCTTTCTCTTTTCTTTTGATAAGTGTAGTCAGGGATTTATCAGTCTTATTTTTTCAGTGAACCAGCTCTTAGTTTCATTGATTTGTTCTACTGGTTTTTTGGTTTATGTTTCATTGATTACTGCTCTATATGATTTCTCTTTTCCTGCTTGCGTTAGGCTTTATTTGCTGTTCTTTCTCCAGCTCCTTTAGGTATAAGGTTAGGATGTGTATTTAAGGCTGTTCTTTCTTGAGAAAGGCTTGTATTGCTGTGTACTTCCCTAGTAGGATTACCTTTTCTGCATCTCAAAGGTTTTGAACAGTTACGTTTTCATTTTCATGTTTCCATGAATTTTTAAATTCCTCATTAATTTCCTGGTTGACTAATTCATTCATTCCTTTTTTTTTTAATTGAAGTTCGATTTGCCAACATTCATTAGGATGCTTTTTCTAACATCCATGTATTTGAGTTCTTTCCAAGGTTTTTTTCTCATGATTGAGCTCAAGTGTCAAAGCATTGCCATTTGAAAATATGCAGGGAATTATCCCAATTTTTTGGTACCATTGAGACCTGATTTGTGACCCGTATGTGGCCTCTTCTGGAGAATGCTGCATATGGACTTGAGAAGAATGTGAATTGTTACTTTAGGGTGAAATGCTCTAAATGTATCTGTGATTTTCATCTGGTCCAGTGTGTCATTCGAAGCCCCTTGTTTTGTTGTTGATCTTCTGCTTCGATCATCTGTTTGTTGCAGTTAAAGGGGTGTTGAAGTCCCCTACTATCATTGTATTATTATCACTGTGTTTTATCTTATTGTTGTGTTATATAATTGGATTCTCCCATGTTAAGGATGTAAGTATATAGAATTGTTAGATCTTTTTTTTATATATGTTTTTAATATATGTTTTAATTCCGATATAGTGTCCTTTCCTCATTCTTACTGCAGTCTTTGGTTGACAGTCTAATTTGTGGGCTATAAGGATTGCTACACTAGCTTTTCTTTTGATGTCCATTAGCATGATTTAAATGCTTTTCCACCTCCTCCTCTCAGTTTCAATCTGGAGTTTGTCTTTAGGTTTAAATGAGTTTCTTGCAGACAGCACAGGGATAGATCTTGATTTTTTATCCAGTCTGATACCCTGTGTCTTTTGATTGGGACAATTAGCCCATATACATGCAGAGTAACTGTTGAGTGATAGAAATTTGGTGCCATTGTATAACTTGTGAAGTCACTCTCTGTGTATATTGTCTCTGTTTTTTTCTGGTCTGTATTACTTTCAAACTCTATTTCTGCTGAGAGGATCTCATTATGTCTTGCAGGGTTGGTTTATGATCACAAATTCTTTTATATTTTGTTTGTCCTGGAAGGTCTTTACCTCTCCTTCTATTTTTTTATAATAAATTTATTTTTTATTGGTGTTCAATTTGCCAACATACAGAATAACACCCAGTGCTCATCCCGTCAAGTGCACCCCTCAGTGCCCACCACCCAGTCACCCCCACCCCCCGCCGTCCTCCCCTTCCACCACCCCTAGTTCGTTTCCCAGAGTTAGGAGTCTTTAGTTCTGTCTCCCTTTCTGATACTTCCCACACATTTCTTCTCCCCTCCCTTATATTCCCTTTCACTATTATTTATATCCCCCAAATGAATGAGAACATACAATGTTTGTCCTTCTCCGATTGACTTACTTCACTCAGCATAATACCTTCCAGTTCAATGCACGTTGAAGCAAATGGTGGGTATTTCTCATTTCTAATGGCTGAGTAATATTCCATTGTATACATAAACCACATCTTTTTTTATCTGTTCATCTTTCAATGGACACTGAGGCTCCTTCCACAGTTTGGCTATTGTGGACATTGCTGCTAGAAACATCGGGGTGCAGGTGTCCCTCCCGGCATTTCATTGCATCTGTATCTTTAAGGTAAATCCCCAACAGTGCAATTGCTGGGTCGTTGGGCAGGTCTGTTTTTAACTCTTTGAGGAACATCCACAGTTTTCCAGAGTGGCTACACCATTTCACATTCCCGCCAACAGTGTATCAGGGTTCCCTTTTCTCCACATCCTCTCCAAAATTTGTGGCTTCCTGCCTTGTTAATTTTCCCCGTTCTCATTGGTGTGAGGTGGTATCTCATTGTGGTTTTGATTTGTATTTCCCTGATGGCAAGTGATGCGGAGCATTTTCTCATGTGCTTGTTGGCCATGTCTGTGTCTTCCTCTGTGAGATTTCTGTTAATGTCTTTTGCCCATTTCATGATGGGGTTGTTTGTTTCCTTGGTGTTGAGTTTAATAAGTTCTTTATAGATCTTGGAAACTAGTCCTTTATCTGCTACGTCATTTGCAAATATTGCTTCCCATTCTGTAGGTTGTCTTTTCGTCTTGTTGACTGTATCCTTTGCTGTGCAAAAGCTTCTTATCTTGATGGAGTCCCAGTAGTTCATTTTGCTTTTCTTTCTTTTGCCTTCGTGGATGTATCTTGTAAGAAGTTACTGTGGCTGAGTTCAAAAAGGGTGTTCAAAAGGGTGTTGGATGCCAATTTATTTTCCCAGATTAGAGTAGTTCTCCTCTAGGAGTTTGATGGAATCTTGTCTCACATTTAGACCTTTCATCCATTTTGCGTTGATCTTTGTGTATGGTGAAAGAGAGTGGTCTAGTTTCATTCTTCTGCATGTGGATGTCCAATTTTCCCAGCACCATTTATTGAAGAGACTGTCTTTCTTCCAGTGGATAGTCTTTCCTCCTTTATCGAATATCAGTTGACCATAAAGTGGAGGGTCCACTTCTGGGTTCTGTATTCTATTCCATTGATCTATGTGTCTGTTTTTGTGCCAGTACCACACTGTCTTGATGACCACAGCTTTGCAGTACAACTTGAAATCTGGCATTGTGATGCCCCCAGATATGGTTTTCTTTTTAAAAATTCCCCTGGCTATTTGGGGTCTTTCTGATTCCACACAAATCTGAAGATGGTTTCTTCCAACTATCTGAAGAAAGTCCATGGTATCTTGATAGGGATTGCAATAAACGTGTAAATTGCACTGGGTAACATTGACATTTTCACAATATTAATTCTGCCAATCCATGAGCATGGAATATTTTTCCATCTTTTTGTATCTTCTTCAATTTCTTTCAGAAGTGCTCTATAGCTTTTAGGGTATAGATCCTTTACCTCTTTTTAGGTTCATTCCTAGGTATCTTATGCTTTGGGTGCAATTGACAATGGGATTGACTCCTTAATTTCTCTTTCTTCAGTCTCATTGTTAGTGTATAGAAATGCCACTGATTTCTGGGCATTGATTTTGTATCCTGCCATGCTACCAAATTGCTGTAGGATTTCTAGCAATCTTGGGGTGGAGGCTTTGGGGTTTTCTATGTAGAGTATCATGTCATCGGCGAAGAGGGAGAGTTTGACTTCTTCTTTGCCAATTTGAATGCCTTTAATGTCCTTTCGTTGTCTGATTGCTGAGGCTAGGACTTCCAGTACTATGTTCAATAGCAGTGGTGAGAGTGGACATCACTGTCGTGTTCCTGATCTTAGGGGAAAGGCTCCCAGTGCTTCCCCATTGAGAATGATATTTGCTGTGGGCTTTTTGAAGATGGCTTTTAAGATGTCGAGGAATGTTCCCTCTATCCCTACACTCTGAAGAGTTTTGATCAGGAATGCATGCTGTATTTTGTCAAATGCTTTCTCTGCATCTAATGAGAGGATCATATGGTTCTTGGTTTTTCTCTTGCTGATATGATGAATCACATTGATTGTTTTACAAGTGCTGAACCAGCCTTGTGTCCCGGGAATAAATCGTTCTTGGTCATGGTGAATAATTTTCTTAAGGTACTGTTGGATCCTATTGGCTAGTATCTTGTTGAGAATTTTTGCATCCATGTTCTCTCCTTCTATTTTGAATGACATCCTAGCTGGATAAATATTCTTGGCTACATGTTCTTCTCATTCAGTATGCTGTATATGTCATGCCTGTCCTTTCTGGCCTGCCAGGTGTCTGTGGAGAGGTCTGTTGCTAGCCTTATGTGTTTACCCTTGTAGGTTATCAATGTCTTATCCTGAGCTTCTTTCAGGATTTTCTCTGTCTCTGAAATTTGCCAGCTTCGCTATTCCATGTTGGGGTGCTGACCTTTTCTTAAAATTGATTTTGTCAGGGGGAGTTTTCTGTGCCTCCTGGACTTGGACGTCTATTTCTTTTCCCAGATTAGAGAAGTTCTCAGCTATAATTTGCTCCCCATACCTTCTGTCCCGTCTTTTTTCTCGAGGGTCCCAGTTATTTTAATATAGTTTTGTTTTATCACTTATCTTTTGAATTCACCCTTCCTGATCCAGTAGTTGCTCTTTTCTCAGCTTCTTTATTATTCATTGTTTTGTCTTCTATATCACTAATTCTCACTTCTGCCTCATTTTTCCTAGCAGTTAGAATCTACATTTTTCATTACATCTCTTTAATAGCCGTTTTGATTTTGACTTGATTAAATTGTAGTTTTATTTTTCTCCAGAAAAGGATTGTCTAATGTCTTCTCTGCCCTTTTCAAGCCTAGCTAGTATCTTAATAATTGTTATTCTGAACTCCAGTTCCGACATCTTACTTACATCCATATTGACTTAGGTCCCTGACAGTCAGTACTGCCTCTTGTTCTCTTTTTTGAGGTGAGTTTCTCCACCTGGTCATTTTGTCTGGAGCAGAATAGATGAACAGAAACAGAATTCTATTTATTTTTTTTAATTTTTATTTATTTATGATAGTCACAGAGAAAGAGAGAGAGAGAGGCAGAGACATAGGCAGAGGGAGAAGCAGGCTCCATGCACCGGGAGCCCGATGTGGGATTCGATCCTGGGTCTCCAGGATCGCGCCCTGGGCCAAAGGCAGGCGCTAAAACGCTGCGCCACCCAGGCATCCCCAGAAACAGAATTCTAAAATGACAACAATGACCTCATGTAAATAAACACTATAAACAAATTAGAAAGAGACCCAAAATCTAAGGGAAGTTTTTTAAAAAAAGAATATAATCAGACAAGTGAACAGAACAGAGCAATATACCGAATCCTGTGTATATTTTGGTGTCTTAGAAAACACATCCCAAAATAGTAAAGAAAGAAAAACTTCTAAAAATGAAATTAAATACAATGAAAGGATAGAATATAAGAGTTAAAAAAAGATGTAAGAGTGTTGAAGTAAAGAAATTGAAAAGGAAAGAGAAAAAAATTAAAATTGAAAGAGTGAAGAATTATGGGGAAAAGGAACATGAATTCTACATGCTATATTCCTATCGTGCTGGGTTTTGCAGTTCTCAATGATTGGTAAACTTGGTCTTGATTGGATGTTCTTGCTGATAATCTTGGGAGGGCTCTGTTAGTTCTGAGTAGATTTGGACCACCCTTGCTAGGGGGCCAGGCTAAGTAAGCAGTTCTGAATTGGTGTAGGTGGCTTTTGTTTCTTGTGGGCTTTCCACGCAGCTTTAGAGGATGAGAGTGAAAATGGAGGCCTCCCCATCTCCAGCCTCCACTCCTCAGAGCACCCTCAGGGAAAATCAGTCAGTCACTCCTGTCTCCCTGATCTCTGTCCACACTCCTTACTCACCCACCCTGTGACCGAGCTCTTCTATCTCAGGCACGTGATCCCATTTCAAGTCTCCAAACACTGCAGACTTTAATGGTGTGCACCAGCAGGTCTCCTCTTGGGGACAATGGTTGTCTCCCTGGGGTGCTGGTGCTTGCTGGCCCCCTGCTTTCTTTTTTTTTTTTTAAATTTTTATTTGTTTATGATAGTCACACAGAGACAGAGAGAGAGGCAGAGACACAGGCAGAGGGAGAAGCAGGCTCCATGTACCGGGAGCCCGACGTGGGATTCGATCCCGGGTCTCCAGGATCGCACCCTGGGCCAAAGTCAGGTGCTAAACCGCTGCGCCACCCAGGCATCCCTTGCCCCCTGCTTTCAAAGTGGTTGCTGGACCAGGTCCTCGTTCACTGTTCATGGCAGCAATGAACTGACAGCCCACTCATAGGTTTGCTGACTGCAGGCAGCTTCCCTGTTCCAGTGAATTCCACCTGGGGATTCTGCCACACTCAGGCACCTCTGTTCTTCCTGTGACCCCAGGGATCCTGAGACCACAGTGTCCCATCTAAGACACTGTCCCCATTCGCCACCTGAGCACGTTTCAGGCAACGATGTCTCCACCACAGCAGGGTTCTTGGAATTTTGCACTCCCCTGTATATCCCTTTCCAGCAGCTGGCTTCTCGAAGCTCCTCCGCTGCCCCCAGTTTATCTTTTAGTATATCGCCTCAGATTCACTTCTTTTCACCTCTTACCTTGTAGAAAGTGGTCACTTCACTATTTGTTGCAGCAATTCTTTTCTTAGATCTCCTTCTGAGTTCGCGGGTGTTTAGAATGATGTAATAGCTATCTAGGTGAATTCCTGGGAGCAGAAGAAACTAAGGTCCTCTATTCCCCCACCGTCTTGGACTGTCTCCGCCCTTTAGTACATAGGGCAGGTCTGTTAGCAAAGAACTATCTCAGCAGTTGCTTATCTCACAATTTCTTAATTTTCCTTCACTATTAAAGGATTCAGGTTCTTCTGGCTATAGAGCTTTTGGTGACAGTTTTTTCACCCAGCATTTTAATCATAGCTTTTAATGACTTTATTATTAGTGAAGATCTGTTGCACAGGATGAGTTGCTTTTCTCTCACTGCTTTTAAGACCATTTAAGCAGTTGAAGAGGAGATGATAGCACACTGTCTTTTTTTTTTTATTTTTTTTTTATTTTAATTTATTTTTTTATTGGTGTTCAATTTACTAACATACAGAATAACACCCAGGATAGCACACTGTCTTATTTCACAACTTTTTTCAGTAAGCATCACTTTGGTTTTAGTAGGTTTCTCATTGTATTCCAGAATTCTGAAAATCTGATGCTGACAAGCTCTGGTAGCTTAATCATTTCTTTAATGCACAGAGATGAAATAAACCCTTTTGAGCCCAATTGCTTTCTTCTTTTTCCGATATTTTCTTCTATTTATTCCTGTGACTCTAATATACTCCTTACTTGATTTATTGTTTTGGCACCATAGACTTTCATTACTAATATGTTTCAAAATAGTTCTCCACTCAAATAATCAGTTTACCTTTATTTCTCTTGGCTTCATTTCTAGAGCACCTTACCTTTTATCTAGTGCTATCTTTTCCTTGTGATGTTTTCTGCATATTTTCTATCCTGCACATTTGCTATTCTCAGTCTTGTAACTGAAGTTAAATTTATGTTGTTTTACTTGCTATTTTTAATAATAATTATCATCACCATCTAAGGTAATTGTATTTTTCAGAAATTTGGTAACAGCATAGTTACTAATCCTGTGAAAGATAAAACAATGGTGCAAGAGCTTCTGGATTTTAAAGATAAGATCGATTTTATTATTGCAACTTCTTTTCTGAAGAATGAGAAGTTTATTGTTGCTATGAAAGACGCTTTTGAAACATTTATAAATAAAAGATCTAACAAGCCCGCCCAGCTTCTAGGTATGGTTTTCAATTTTATGAAATACGTACTTTATTCTTTATTGCATTTCATTTAAATATGTGACGGGAGTTCAGTTTGACCTCCTAATTCATCATAATTATAAGATTGACTATCAGTGATTATAATAAACTATTTTTCTCAGGTTTAGTTTTCACAAGGCATTGTTCATTTGTTTAATTAATAGTAACCTAGCACTTTAGAAACTTCTGTTCCTTTAGCTTGTTTTAAATTCAGCATTTTTTAAATCAGTAGATAAAACAAAAAATTATAGATAGGCCTACTTCTTTTTCTCGTTCTTATTTATTTCTTATAAAATAAACGAAAGCTTTTCTTACAAGAAACCTAATGATTTTATATTTTAAGGTAATTTTTTTATTGACATGCTTTCTGAAAGTTGAAACAAAATGTCAAATTGATATTCTCTTGTTCTTTGAAATGAATAAATCACTTAATATTTAAGATTTGGGGATTGATATAATCTGTTTTATGTAACACGTTACTTTTTTGCGATTTTTAAAAATAGATTGGGGACATGGGACTATATCGTATGAAGAAATGGCTACAACATTTGGACATTGAGGTTATAGAAATATTAAAAGCACTTAGAAGAAATATTTATTTCTCGTATTTTCCTTCCATTTCTCTATCCATCAGCTCAATTATTGGTTTTCTGTTTTATGAAAATGCGCCTTGCTCTGGAGGAAAATACTTATTTGAAAGGAAATTTTTTTTTTGTTTGTAGTATATATTTGAAAATGTAGCATTACTTAGAAAGTTATTTTTTACATTTTAGCAAAGTATGTGGATTCAAAACTTCGTGCAGGTAACAAAGAAGCTACAGATGAAGAACTTGAAGAATTACTAGATAAAGTAATAGTTTTATTTAGGTTCATTAATGGTGAGTAGACTGGTTTAAAATGTGTATTTAAAAGTTTGGAACAGGGCGCCTGGGTGGCTCAGTCAGTTAAGTGTCTGCCTTCAGCTCAAGTCATGATCCTAGGATCCTGGGATGGAGCCCTGCATTGGACTCCTTGCTGGAATGGGGAGCCTGGTTCTCCTTCTGCTTCTGCCTGTTGCTCCCCCTGCTTGTGTTTTCTGGCTGTATCTCTCATGCCTACTCTCTCTCTCAAATAAATAAATTCTTTTAAAAATAGTGTTTAAAACAATAATAGCATTTGTAGAAGAAATTAAAGAATTATGTGCAAATCCCAACATAAATTGCAATTGAATAGTTTTTATGGTTCTAAAACTGGTAAGTTAAAACAGTTTACAATTTAGTAATGGTAAGTATGTTCACATTGTTGGGCAGCCATCACAATTACCTGGCTTTTAACTTTTTAATCATAAACTAACTCCCTGCAAATTAAGCAGTCATTCATCATTACTTTCTTGCTTTCAGTTTCTGGCAACCAATAATTTGACTGTTCATGATGTGGATGTATGTATTTTCAGATATTTTATATAAATATAATCACATTAACGTGTGACCGTTTAGTTTCACTTGCTGTTAATATTTACATGATTTTCAAATATTATTGGATATAGCATGTCATTTCATTGGTATCTGGTATTATCATTTTGCATTTTCCAAGTCTAACATTCAGGTGCTTTTCCTTAAAACAGGAAAAGATGTTTTCGAAGCCTTCTACAAAAAAGATTTAGCCAGACGTCTCTTGCTTGGTAAGAGTGCTTCAGTTGATGCAGAAAAATCAATGCTGTCCAAACTGAAACAAGGTGTGTATCTTGACATGTATATTGTTTATTTTAGTCTTTTTTTTTTGGTTCTGTGTTTCATGAATCTGCATGGAGAACAATGATTTCCTTTCAGTGTTGGTCGTGATCTCCTTTTCGTTCATGATTTTACTTACTTAGGTCCTTTCTCTTTTCTTTTGATAAGTTTAGCTAGAAGTTTATCAATTTCATTTCTTGTTTTAAGGAACCAGCTCTGACTTTGTTGTCCTTTCTACCTTTTCTCTTGTTTCTGTATCATTTATTTCTGCTCTAATATTTACTATTTCCCTTCTGCTGGATTTAAGCTTTATTTGCTGTTCTTTTTCTAAATCCTTTAGGTGCAAGGTGAGATTGTGCATTTGAGACTTTTCTTCTTTCTTAAGACAGGCCTGAATTGCTATCTACTTCCCTCTTAGGACTGCCTTTGCTGCATTGCAGATGTTTTGGACTCTCATATTCTCATTTTCATTTGTTTCTATGTATTTTTCAATTTTTTCTTTAATATCGAGTTAACCCATTCATTATTTAGGAGGATGTTCATTACCCTCCTTGTATTTGTCATCTTTCCAATTTTTTTCTTGTGGTTGACTCCAAGTTTCACAGCATTGTGGCTGAAAATATATATGGTATGATTTCAAACTTTTGTACTTGAACGGGGGCGATTTGTGATCCAGTATGTGATCTATTCTTGAAAATATTCCATGTGCACCTGAGAAGAATGTGTATTCTCTTGCAATAGGAATGCTCTGAATATGTCTGTTGACTACATCCTGTCCAAGGTGTAATTCAAAGCTCTCAGACTTTGTTGATCTCTTGCTTTGATGATCTGTCCATTGTGAGTGGGATATAAAGTCCCCTACTGTATTATTATTATTGTATTATTATCAGTCATTAAGTTTATGTTTGTGATTAACTGATTTGTATATGTGGCTGTTCCCATGTTGAACACAAAAATATTTGCAATTGTTAGATCCTCTTCATGGATACTTAAGATGTACTACCATTCTTCATCTGTCAGTTTTTGTTTTAAAATCCAGTTTGCCTGATGGAAAAGATGAGTACTTTAGCTTCCTTTTGAAAACCATTAAATTCCTTCCTTTTAATCTGCAGGTGTCTTTGGATCTAAAATGACTCTCTTGTAGGCGCCATATAGATGGGTCTTATTTTTCTTTTTTAATCCATTGTGACATCTTATGTCTTTTGATTGAAATATTTAGCCTACTTAGATTCTGAATGATTATTGATAGATACGAATTTAGTGCCCTTTTGTTACCTGTGGATTTGGTGTTTCTAATGATATTCTTTCTTGTTTTGGCTTTTTTTTCCTCCACTCAAGGATTCCCCTGTGAATTTCTTGCAGGGTTGGTTTAGTGGTTATGAACTCCTATCGTTTTTTTTTTTTTTTCCTGGAAAACTCTTTATCTCTACTTTTATTCTGAATGACAGTGTTGTGGGAAAACTTGCGTTTTTCCACCTTTAGTATGTTGTGTGTATTTGCCACTTTCTTCTGGTCTGTAATATTTCTGTGGAGAGATCTACTGCAAACCTGATTTTTTCAGTGTCTTGCCTTATCGGTTAGGTATTTCTTTTCCCTTTTGCCTCTGGATTATCTCTGTATTTTGCAAAGTTTACTATAAAAAGTGTTGGTGTTGTACATTGTTTGTTGAATTTGATGGGATTTCTCTGTGCTTCCTGGATTTGGATGTCTGTTTCATTACCCAGGTTAGGGCAGTTCTCAGCTGTACATTGATGAAATTAATATTTTTTTAAAGATTTTATTTATTTAATCATGAGAGGGAAAGGGGAAGAGGGGGAGAAGAGAAAAGGGAGAGAATCCGGCTCCATCCCGGATCTCCAGGATCACACCCTGGGCTGAAGGCGGCACCAAACCACTGAGCCACTGAGGTTGCCTGATGAAATTAATATTCTGCCCCTTTTCCACTCTTTTTCTTCTGGGACTCCTCTATGAAATGGATCTTGGTGGTATCATTATAAAGTTAAACCTTTTGTTTTCATTGTTTTATCTCTCTAGGAAGGGACTCTCTGGTGTCTTCCATGCTTTTCTCAAGCCCAGCTAGTACCCTTATGATTGTTTTAAATTCTTGCTCAGGCATGTTACTCACACATGTTTTGATTAGATCCCTGGCTGTGGAGTCTTACTGTTCTTTCCTTTGGTGTGAAATCCTCCATCTTGCCATTTTGTCTAGGCCACTCCGTGTTTGTGTGTGTGTGTGTGTGTGTGTGTGTGTGTGTGTGTGTGTGGAAGTCTGTTACATTCTTAGTACTGAAAGTAATAGTGATATATTAACTTAATAGTAGTAATAATCCATTAATAATTAATAGTACTATGTTAAGAAGAGTCTTATACTATCTTAGGCTTCATGCTTTAGGAAATGTTTCATAATGTGTACCGTGCTGTTGTGTATTGGCTGCCCCTACCTTCAGGTCAGTCCTTCGCAGAATTTCTCTTCACCTACAGTGGGGAGTATTTGGACCTTGTCCAGTGTGTGGCAGTCTTAAGAGGTGAGTTTTGGTCTGGTTGTTAAAAGAGGCTAGATCTTATTTCCAATAGAGTTGACCCCTTGCAGCAGTCTGTGATCAGTAGTCTTGGTCCTTGTAAGGGTTTTTTTTTCTCATCTTCTGTTTGAGGTCTTGCCTTGTTGGTTCTCATGCAGACAATCTGAGGAAAAATGAAACTGCAGAGCACATGGTGGTGGGGCTTGTAAGTGGATCCATCCTCCACTGGAGTGCTGTATTGCTCAAGAGAGTAGATCAGTATTGATGGGTAAGGGAAATGGTGTCACCCCACTCTCTCATCCCTGGAGCAGATGTTACCTGCCACTCCTCATCCCTTAGAGAAAAGCAAACATTCTTCCCTCTTGTGTCCCAGATTTCCATCAGATTCTTGCCTTCACTCTATGCCATAGCTATATACCTGTCAGGCAGCATTTTCTTCCTGTGTTTTATCTCAAGTGTGGGCCTGAGTTTTATAACTCCAAATTTATGGATCTGGCACAGTGTGGACCTCCATTTACTCTTAGGACAGGGCACTGGCTCAAAGTTTATGGTACATAAAAAAGCCATTACCAGAGAATTATAGACCAGTATCCCTAATGATGCAGAAATTCTCACAAGGTAGTAACTAATCAGATGAAATGGTTACATTTAAAGTATTACTTACCATGACCAAGTGGGATTTATTCCTGGGCTACCAGGATGGTTCAGCATCTGCAAATCAATCAACACGGTACAGCACATTAATAAAAGAAAGGACAAGAACCTTATGATCCTCTCAACTGATACAGAAAAAACATTAGGTAAAACAACATCCTTTCTTGATAAAAGCCTTCAACAATGTAGGGATAGAGGGAACATACCTCAACATCATAAAGGCCATATATGAAAGACCCACAAGTAATATCATCCTTAGTGGGGAAAACAGACCTTTTGTGCTAAGGAAAAGGACAGACACATCACAGGGATGCCCACTCTCTGCAGTGTTGTTTAACATAGTAAGGGAAGTTCTTAGCCTCAACAATCAGACAACAACACATATCAGGGGAATCGAATGGAGAACCCAGAAAAGGCCCCTCAACTCCATGGTCAACTAATATTTGACAAAGCTGGAAAGAATATCCACTGGAAAGAGGACAGTCTCTTCAATAAATGGTGCTGGGAAAATTGGACAGCCATGTGCAGAAGAATGAAACTAGACCACTCTCTTACACCCTACACAAAGATCAACTCAAAATGGATGAAAGATCTAAATGTGAGACAAGATTCCATCAGAATCCTAGAGGAGAACGCAGGCAAAACCCTTTTTGAACTCGACCACAGCAACTTCTTGCAAGATACATCCATGAAGGCAAGAGAAACAAAAGCAAAAATGAATTATTGAGACTTCATCAAGATAAAAAGCTTCTGCACAGCCAAAGAAACAACACACAAAACTAAAGGACAACCTACAGAAAGGGAGAAGATATTTGCAAATAACGTATCAGATAAAGGGCTAGTATCTAAGATCTATAAAGAACTTACTAAACTCGATGGCGAAGAAACAAACAATCCAGTCATGAAAAGAGCAGAAGACATGAACATTTATTTCTTCATAGAAAACCTACACGTGGCCAACAAGCACATGAGAAAATGCTCCACATCACCTGCCATCAGGGAAATACAAATCAAAACCACAATGAGATACCACCTCACACCAGTGAGAATGGCGAAAATTAACAAGACAGGAAACCACAAGTGTTGGAGAGGATGTGGAGAAAGGGGATCTCTCCTGCACTGCTGGTGGAAATGTGAACTGGTACAGTCACTCTGGAAAACTGTGTGGAGGTTCCTCAAAGAGTTAAAGACAGACCTGCCCTATGACCCAACAATTGCACTGCTGGGGATTTACCCCAGATGCAGTGAAAAACCTGCACCCCAATGTTTATAGCAGCAATGTCCACAATAGCCAAACTGTGGAAGGAGCCTCGTTGTCAATCAAAAGATGAATGGATAAAGAAGATGTGGTCTATGTATACAATGGAATATTCCCCAGCCATTAGAAACAACAAATACCCATTTGCTTCAAAACGTGGGTGGAACTGGATGGTATTTTGCTGAGTGAATAAGCCAGTCGGAGAAGGACAAACATTGTATGGTCTCATTCATACAGGGAATATAGAAAATAGTGAAAGAGATTAAAGGGGAAAGGAGAGAAAATGAATAGGAAATATCAGTGAGGGTGACAGAACACGAGAGACTCCTCTAACTCTGGGAAAGGACAAGGGGTAGTGGAAGGGGAAGTGGGGAAGGACATGGGGTGACTGGGTGATAGGCACTGATGGGGGCACTTGATGGGATGCGCACTGGGTGTTATACTAGATGTTGGAAAATCGAACTCCAATAAAATATATATATTTAAAAACCCAATCAGACAGCAAAGGGAAATAAAAGGCAAGCACTCACATTGGCAAAGAAGTCAGACTTTCACTGTTTTCAGATAACATGATGCTATATAGAAAACCCAAAAGACTTCACCAAAAACATTGCTAGAATTGAGAAAGGAATTCAGCACAGGTGCTGGATACAAACTCAACTACAGAAGTCTGCACAACAACAATAAAATGAATTCAAGGAGTTGATCCCATTTCCAGTTGCATCAGAAACCATGTGCTCTGCCTAGGAATATACCTAGCCAAAGAGGGTCAAGATCAGGATTCTGAAAAGTATAAAACACTAATGAAAGCAATTGAGAAAGACATGAAAAAATGGAAGCACATTCCTTCCTCATGGATTGGAAGAACAGATATTGTTAACATGTGTCTAAGTGACTGGCTGTAGCCACGTACACATGGAAGGCAAACTCTATTAGAACCTCACCAGCATTTTTCACAGACCCAGAACAAACACTCCTAAAATTTGTATGGAACCAGAAAGTACCCTGTGAATTGCCAAAGGAACATTGAAAAAGGAAAAACAAAGCAGGAGACCTCACAATCCCAGACTTCAAACTGTGTGTTAAAGTTGTGATCATCAAGACAGTATGCTACTGGCATAAAAACAGACACATAGATCATAAAATAGAGTACTTAGAAATGGACCTCAGATCTGTGCTTAAGTAATCTTCAAAAAAGCAGAAGAGAAAATCCAATGGGGAAAAAGACTTCTGTTCAACAAATGATGTTGGGGAAATTGGACAGTCACACGTATAAGAAGGAAGCTGGACCCCTTTTTATATAATACACAAATAGAAATTCAAAAAGGGTGGAAAGACCTAAATGTGAGACCGGCATCCATCAGCATCGTAGAAGAAAACACGATCAGCAACCGCTTTGACCTCCCCCACAGCAACTTCCTGCTAGAACGGTCTCCAGAGGCAAGAGAAACAAAAGCAAAAATGTACTATTGGCACTTCATCAGGATAAAAAGCTTTTGGACAGGAAAATAAATGATCAGCAAAACTAAAAGGCAACTTACAGAATGGAGAAGATATCCAGAAATAACAGAATAAGGGCTAGTATCCAGAGTTTATAAATAACTCCTCAAAATCAATACCCCCAAAATACAAAATCCAGTTAGGAAATGGGCAGAAGATGTGAACAGACATGGAGACATGTCTCCAGAGAAGACATCCAGATAGCTAACAGACAAATGAGAAAATGCTCCACATCACATGCCATCAAGGAAATACGAATCAAAACCGCAATGAGATCCCACCTCACACCAGTCAGAATGGTTAAAATAAACAAGTCAACAAACAATGGATGTTGGTGAGGATGCAGAGAAAGGAGAATCTGTTGGTGGGAATGCAAAGTGGTGCACCATTGTGGAAGACATTATAGAGGTTTCTCAAAACGTTACAAATAGAAGTATTCAGCAATTGCACTATTAGGTATTTATTCCAAAGGATACAAGAAATAGTGATTTGTGAAGGCATATGTACCCCAGTGTCCACAATAGCCAAACAGTGGAAAGAGCTAAGCTGCCCATGAACAGATGGATTAAGAAGATGTGAAATATGCGATGGAACATGCTGTGGTCTTCTAAACCTTCAGCTTTTTTGCTCCCCTGCCTGTAAAATCTGTCGATAATCATCTGCTCTAATTTTCCCCTGGTTTTGTGGAAGTGTTTCTCTGGGGCAATCTGTATCCCCTGTTTTTTTCTGTTTCTTTCTCTATCCTCTCTCTGAGAGCAAGGCTCTCTGCTGTAGCTCCTGTGATTCTTTTCTCTTTGGAATCTCATCTCTGTATGTCCTAATTTTTCATAGTATGGCCTTCCCCCCCACCCCCGCCAGTTGTGCAGTTTGTTTTCTCAGCATTCAGATTGCGTTTGGAATGATTTGCTACTTATCTAGCTGAGTTCAAAGGATAAGGCAATCTTAGGGTCCCCCTATTGCTCTGCTATTTTACTTCTTCCCTCAGTTGGTATTTTTTAAAGAACCAACTCATTGATCTTTTCTGTTACCTTGTTAATCAATATTCAATTTATTTCATCTCTGATCTTATTTCCTCCCTCTTACTATCTTTTTTCTTCTATTTCTCTTCCTGTTGGGTTGAAGGTTTATGTTTTGCTTGCTTCTTTTTTGGATATATTTATTTTTTATTTTACTTCTGTATTCACGAGACACACACACACACACAGAGAGAGAGAGAGAGAGAGAGAGAATCAAGTCATAGGCAGAGGGAGAAGCAGGATCCGTGCAGGGAGCACGATGCAGGACTCGATCCTGGGACTCCAGGATCATGCCCTGAGCCGAAGGCAGATGCTCAGTGCATTGCTGCTATAAACATTGGGGTGCAGGTTTCTTGGTTTTTCACTGCATCTCTATCTTTGGGGTAAATCCCCAGTAGTGCAATTGCTGGGTGCATCTAGGTGAGCCACCTAGACATCCCTGTTTTGCTTACTTCTTAAGCTAGGCCTGTATTGCTGCAATCTTCCTACTTAGAAGAGGATTCACAGCATTCCAGGCCCTCCTGTTTCGTTTCTTCAATCCCACATTTGGTGAAGTTATGTGTCATTTGTTTTTCTCTGACATGTTTTGACTAGCCCTATATTCTCTATCATTGCAACAGGTAAGATTTCATTATTTTTGATGACTAACAGTCCATTTAATGTATATATCTCACATCATCTTTATCCATTAGTCAAGGTGAACTTATGCTGTTTCCACATTGCTGTAAGTCGGGTATTTAAGTCCCTTACTACTATTGTATTATTATTAATGAGTACCTTTATGGTAATCATTTATTGTATTATATATTAACATGTTTTTATGTATTAACATGCCACATTGAAGACATAAATGATTACAATCTTTAGATCTTTTTGTTGGATAGACCTCTTTATTTTGGTATAGTGCCCTTCCTCATCTGTTAATACAGTCTTTGGTTTAAAGTCTAGTTTGGGGGAACCGTTAGTGGCTCAGGGAATTAAACATCTGCCTTTGGCTAAGGTGGTGATTTCCAGGTCCTAGAAGTCGCACATGTGCTCCCTGCTCTGTGGAGAGCTTCTCCTTCTGCTTTCCACTTCCCCTGCTTCTGCTTGCTCACACACTGTTGGTAAAAATCAATCAATCAATCTTTAAAACATACAAATAAAGTCTAGTTTGTCTAGGGGAAGTAAGGCTACTGCAGCTTTCTTTGGACTTTCATTTGCATGAAAAATATTTTTACCCCCGCCCCCAACATTTAATCTGCAGCTGTCTTTAGCTCTAAAACAAGTCTCTTATTGACAGTTTACAGTTGGATCTTGTTGTTTTTTTTTTAATCATTTTAACACTCTGTGTATTTTGATAGAAGCATTTAGTTTACTTACATTCAAATTCATTATTGATATAAAATGTATATTCTCATTGTATAGCTTGTTTTCTCCGTTCTGGAGATCTTTTTTCTGGTGTTTCCTTGTTTTATGTAACATTTTGTTTCTGCTTTGCCCTCCAAGAGGCAACTTTAATATTTCTTGCAGGGATGGCTTGTTTTATTTATTATTATTTTTGTATATTTTTATTGGAGTTCGATTTGCCAACATCTAATAAAATAACCAGTGCTCATCCCATCAAGTGCCCCCATCAGTGCCCGTCACCCAGTCACCATCCCCCTGCCCACCTCCTCTTCCACCACCCCTTGTTCTTTCCCAGAGTTAGGAGTCTCTCATGTTCTGTCACCCTCACTGATACTTCCCACTTATTTTCTCTCCTTTCCCCTTTAATCTCTTTCAGTTTTTTTATGTTCCCAGTAAGAATGAGACCATACAATGTTTGTCCTTCTCAGATTATTAAGCACTCAGCATAACACCCTCCATTTCTATCCACGTTGAAGCAAATGGTGGTTATTTGTTGTTTCTAATGGCTGAGGAATATTCCATTATATACATAGAGCACATCTTCTTTATCCATTCTTGTCCTCGACGGACACTGAGGCTCTTTCCACAGTTTGGCTATTGTGGACATTGCTGCTACAAACATTGGGGTGCAGGTGTCCGGCTGTTTCACTGCATCTGTATCTTTGGGATACCCAGTAGTGCAATTGCTGGGTCAGAGGGTAGTTCTATTCGTTTTTTGTTTTTTTTTTTTTTTGATTTTATTTATTTATTCATGAAAGAAACAGAGAAGCAGAGACACAAGTAGACGGAGAAGCTGCCTCCATGCAGGAAGCCCGACCTGGGACTTGTTCCCAGGACTCCAGGATCACACCCTGAAGTGAAGGCAGTGCTAAACCACTGAGCCACCATGGCTGCTGAGGTAGTTCTGTTTTTCACTCATCGAGGAACCTCCACACAGTTTTCCAGAGTGGCTGTATCACCTCACATTCCCACCAACAGTGCAGGAGGGCTCTCCTTTCTCCACATCTTCTCCAACATTTGTGGTTTCCTGCCTTGTTAATTTTCCCCATTCCCACTGGTGTGAGGTGGTACTGCGTTGTGGTTTTGATTTGTATTTCCCTGATGGCAAGCGATGCAGAGCATTTCCTCATGTGCTTGTTGGCCATGTCTATGTCTGCCTTGGTGAAATTTCGTTCATGTCTTTCGCCCATTTCATGATTGAATTATTTGTTTCTTTGCTGCTGAGTTTAATAAGGGCTTGGATACCAGCCCTTTATCTGATAGGTCATTTGCAAATATCTTCTCCCATTCTGTAGGTTGTCTTTTAGTTTAGTTTATTGTTCTTTTCCTGAGCAAAAGCTTTTTATCCTGATGAAGTTCCAATAGTTCATTTAGCTTCTGTTTCCCTTGCCTTCATAGAGGTATCTTGCAAGAACTTGCTGTGGGCAAGTTCAGAAAGGGTGTTTCCTGTGTTCTCCTATAGGATTTTGATGGATTGCGGTCTCCTTTTAGATCTTTCATCCACCTTGAGTTAATCTTTGTGTATGGTATAAGAGAATGGTCTAGTTTCATTCTTCTGCACATGGCTGTCCTATTTTCCAAGCACCATTTATTGAAGGGACTGTCCTTTTTCCAGGGGAAATTCCTTTCTGCTTTGTCAAATATTAGTTGACCCGAGAGTTGAGGGCCCGTTTCTGAGTTATGTATTCTTGTTTTTTTTTATCGGAGTTCAATTTGCCAACATATAGCATAATACCCAGTGCTCATCCCATCAAGTGCCCCTCTCACCGCACGTCACACAGGAACCCCACACCCCGCCCACCTCCCTTTCCACCACCCCTTGTTCCTTTCCCAGAGTTAGGAGCCTCCCAGGTTCTGTCTCCCTTTCTGATATTTCCCACTCATTTTTTCTCCTTTCCCCTTTATTCTCTTTCACTATTTTTTATATTCCCCAAATGAATGAGACCATATAATGTTTGTCCTTCTCCGATTGACTTATTTTCACTCAGCATAATATCCTCCAGTTCCATCCACGTCGAAGCAAATGGTGGGTATTTGTTGTTTCTGACGACTGAGTAATATTCCATTGTATACGTAAACCACATCTTCTTTATCCATTCATCTTTTGACGGACACCAGGACTCCTTCCACATTTGGCTATTGTGGCCATTGCTGCTATAAACATCAGGGTACAGGTGTCCTGGTGTTTCACTGGATCTGTATCTTTGGGGTAAAACCTCAGCAGTGCACTTGCTGGGTCGTAGGGCAGATCTATTTTTAACTCTTTGAGGAACCTCCACACAGTTTTCCAGAGTGGTGGCATCAGTTCACATTCCCACCAACAGTGCAGGAGGGTTCCCCTTTCTCCACATCCTCCACTACATTTGTGGTTTCCTGTGTTGTTACTTTTTCCCATTCTCACTGGTGTGAGGTGGTACCTCCTTGTGGTTTTGTATGTATTTCCCTGATGGCAGGTGATGTGGAGCATTTTCTTTTTTTTTAAAATAATAAATTTATTTTTTATTGGTGTTCAATTTGCCAACATACAGAATAACACCCATTGCTCATCCCATCAAGTGCCCTTGTCAGTGCCCCCCACCAAGTCACCCCCACCCCCGCCCTCCTCCCCTTCCACCACCCCTAGTTCATTTCCCAGAGTTAGGAGTCCTATGTTCTGTCTCCCTTTGTGATATTTCCTACCCAATTCTTCTCCCATTCCCTTCCATTCCCTTTCACTATTATTTATATTCCCCAAATGAATGAGAACATATAATGTTTGTCCTTCTCTGATTGACTCATTGCACTCAGCATAATACCCTCCAGTTCCATCCACGTTGAAGCAAATGCTGTGTATTTGTCATTTCTAATGGCTGAGTAATATTCCATTGTATACATAAACCACATCTTCTTTATCCATTCATCTTTCAATGGACAACGAGGCTCCTTCCACAGTTTGGCTGTTGTGGACATTGCTGCTAGAAACATCGGGGTGCAGGTGTCCCGGCATGGCATTGCATCTGTATCTTTGGGGTAAATCCCCAACAGTGCAATTGCTGGGTTTAAGGGCAGGTCTGTTTTTAACTCTTTGAGGAACCTCCACACAGTTTTCCAGAGTGGCTGCACCGTTGCACATTCCCACCAACAGTGTAAGAGGGTTCCCTTTTCTCCACATCCTCTCCGACATTTGTGGTTTCCTGCCTTGTTAATTTGCCCCATTCTCACTGGTGTGAGGTGGTATCTCATGGTGGTTTTGATTTGTATTTCCCTGATGGCAAGTGATGCAGAGCGTTTTCTCATGTGTGTGTTGGCCATGTCTGTGTCTTTCTCTGTGGGGTTTCTGTTCATGTCTTTTGCCCATTTCATGATTGGGTTGTTTATTTCTATGGTGTTGAGTTTAGTAAGTTCTTTATAGATCTTGGAAACTAGCCCTTTATCTGATATGTCATTTGCAAATATCTTCTCCCATTCTGTCAGCTGTCTTTTCGTTTTGTTGCTGTATCCTTTGCTGTGCCAAAGCTTCTTATCTTGATGAAGTCCCAATAGTTCATTTCTGCTTTTGTTTCTTTTGCCTTCATAGGTGTATCTTGTAAGAAGTTACTGTGGCCGAATTCAAAAAGGGTGTTGCCTGTGTTCTCCTCTACGATTTTGATGGAATCTTGTCTCACATTTGGATCTTTCATCCATTTTGAGTTGATCTTTGTGTGTGGTGAAAGAGAGTGGTCTAGTTTCATTCTTCTGCATGTGGATGTCCAGTATTCCCAGCACCATTTATTGAAGACACTGTCTTTCTTCCAGTGGATAATCTATCCTCCTTTATCGAATATCAGTTGACCATAAAGTTGAGGATCCACTTCTGGATTCTCTATTCTGTTCCATTGACCTATGTGTCTGTTTTTGTTGTGCCAGTACCACACTGTCTTGATGACCACAGCTTTGTAGTACAACCTGAAATCTGGCATTGTGATGGCCCCACCTATGGTTTTCTTTTTTAAAATTCCCCTGGGTATTTGGGGTCTTTTCTGATTCCACACAAATCTTCAAATAATTTGTTCTAACTCTCTGAATAGAGTCCATGGTATTTTGATAGGGATTGCATTAAACGTGTAAATTGCCCTGGGTAATACATTGACATTTTCACAAGATTAATTCTGCCAATCCATGAGCATGGAATGTGTTTCCATCTCTTTGTGTCTTCCTCAATTTCTTTCAGAAGTGCTCTATAGCTTTTAGGGTATCGATCCTTTACCACTTTGGTTAGGTTCATTCCTAGGTATCTTACGGTTTTGGGTGCAATTGTCAATTGGATTGATTCCTTAATTTCTCTTCTTTCAGTCTCATTGTTAGTGTATAGAAATGCCACTGACTTCTGGGGATTGATTTTGTATCCTGCCATACTGCCAAATTGCCGTATGAGTTCTAGCAATCTTGGGGTGGAGTCTTTTGGGTTTTCTACGTACAGTAGTATCATGTCATCTGGGAGGAGGGAGAGTTTGACTTCTTCTTTGCCAATTCGAATGCCTTTAATGTCTTTTTGTTGCCTGATTGCTGAGGCCAGGATTTCTAATATTGTGTTGGATAGCAGTGGTGAGAGTGGACATCCCTGTCTTGTTCCTGATATTAGGGGAAAGGCTCTCAGTGTTTCCCCATGGAGAATGATATTTGCTGTGCGCTTTTCATAGATGACTTTTAAGATGCTGGAGAATGTTACTTCTATCCCTATACTCTGAAGCGTTTTGTTCCCGAAATGGGTACTGTATTTTGTCAAATGCTTTCTCTGCATCTGTTGAGAGGATCATATTATTCTTGTTTTTTCTCTTGTTGATATGATCTATAGATTGATTTTTTTTATTGTTTTATGGGTGTTGAACCGGCCTTGTATCCCAGGGATTAATCCCACTTGGGCATGGTGAATAATCTTCTTAATGTTCTGTTGAGTCCTATTGGCTAGTATCTTGTTGAGAGTTTTTGCATCATGTTCATCTGGGATATTGGTCTATAGTTCTCTTTTTTTTGTGGTGTCTTTGGTTTTGGAGTTAAGGTGATCCTGGCCTCATAAAACGAGCTTGGAACTATTCCGTCCCTTTCTATCATTCTGAACGGCTCTAGTAGCATAGGTATCATTTCTTCTTTAAACGTTTGATAGAATTCCCCTGGGAATCCATCTGGCCCTGCCTGGACTTTTGTGTCTTGGGAGGTTTTTGATACTCCTTCAATTTCCTCGCTGGTTATTGGCGTGTTCAAGTTTTCTATTTCCTCTTGTTCCAGTTTTGGTCATTTAGGTTTTCCAGAAATGCATCCATTTCTTCTAGATTGCCTAATTTATTGGTGTATAGCTGCTCATACTGTGTTTTTTAAATCATTTGTGTTTCCCTGGTGTTGGTAGTGATCTCTCCTTTCTCATTCATGATTTTATTAATTGTCTTTTGTTTTATTTTTAATAAGGGTGGCTAATGGTTTATCTGTCCTATTAATTCTTTCAAAGAACCAACTCCTGGTTTCGCCTATCTGTTCTACAGTTTTTCTGGCCTCTGTTTCATTGAGTCCTGCTCAAATCTTTATTATCTCTCTTCTTCTGCTTGGTGTAGGTTTTATTTGCTATTCTTTCTCCAGTTCCTGTAGGTGGGAAGGTAGCTTGTGTATTTGGGTTTTTCCAATTTTTTGAAGGATGCTTATATTGCAACATATTTCCCTCTTAGGATTACTTTTGCTGTATCCCAAAGATTTTGAACAATTGTATCTTCATTTTCATTAGTTTCCATGAATCTTTGTAATTCTTCTCTAATTTCCTGGTTGACCCTTTCATCTTTTCGTAGGATGCTCGTTAACCTCCACATACTTGAGTTTCTTCCGGAGTTCTTCTTGTGACTGAGTTCTAGTTTCAGAGCATTGTGCTCTGCAAATATGTAGGGGACAACCCCAGTCTTTTGGTATTGGTTGAGACCTGATTTGTGACCCAGTGTGTGGTCTGTTCTGGAGAAAGTTTCATGTGCACTTGAGAAGAATGTATATTCATTTGCATTTGGATGGTAAGTTCTGTATATATCTGTGAAATCTATCTGGTCCAGCATATCTTTTAAAGCCCTTAAAGCCCTTGTTTCTTTGATGATGATGTTCTTAGAATATCTGTCATTTGCAGAAAGTGCCATGTTGATATCTCTTACTATTTAGTGTATTATTATCTAAGTATGTAGTTTTTGGTTAATACTTGATTAATGTACTTGTTAGCTCCCACAGTAGGGGCATAACTCTTCATGACTGTTAGGTCTTCCTTTGGATAGACTCTTTAAATATGAAACGGTGTCCCTCTTCATCTCTTACTACAGGCTTTGGGATAAACTTTAATTTATTTGATATAAGGATTGCTACCCCGGCTTTCTTCTGAGGATCATTTGAATGTTGCATGGTTCTCCAACCTTTCATTTTCAGGCTGGAGGTGTCCTTAGGTCTCAAATGAGTCTCTTGTAGACTGCAAATAGATGGGTCTTCTTGCTTTTTTCCATTCTGAAACCCTGCATCCTTTGATGGGATCATTTAGCCCATTCACCTTAAGAGCAACTACTGAAAGATAAGAATTTAGTTTCATCATAATACCTATTCCATTCCTGTTTTTGTGGATTATTTCTTTGGGCTTTCTCTTTCTTTTACAGGGTTCCCCTTAATATTTCTTGCAGAGCTGGTTCAGTGGTCACATAATCTTTCAGTTTTTGCCTATCTTAGAATTCTTTCTCTCTCCTTCTATTCTGAATGAGAGCCTTGCTGGATAACATATTCTTGGTTGCATGGTCTTCTCATTTAGTACCCTGTGTATATCTTGCCAGCCCTTTCCTTTCCTTCCAAGTCTCTTTGGAGTGGTATGCTGTGAATCTAATATTTATTGCCATATAACTTAGAATTCTCTTGTCTATTGCTGATTTAAGGATTTTCTCTCTATCTTTGGAATTTGCAAGTTTCACTATTAAATGTCAGGGTGTTGAAAGTTTTTTATTGATTTTGGGGGGAACCTCCCTCTCTCCTGGATCTGAATGCCTGTTTCTCTCCCAAATTAGGGAAGTTCTCAGCTATGATTTATTCAAATATGCTTTCTGGCCCTCTGTCCCTGTTGGTGCTCTCTAGAACCCCAATTATATGTATATTTTTCCTAATGAGGCTGTCATTTATTTTCCTTACACTTTCCTCATGGTCTTTCACTTGTTTTTCTCTTTTTTCCTCAGCTTCCTTCCTTGCCACCAGCTTGTGTTCTATGTCTCTCACTCTTTTTTCCACCTCATTAACCCTCGTCGTTTGGACCTCCAGTTTGGATTGCATCTCATTTCATTGATTTTTAATTTTGCTGATTAGATCCAAGTTCTGCAGTCATGGAGTCTCTTGAATCCTTTATGCTTTTTTCAAGAACTACAAGTAGTTTATAATTGTGCATGTGAATTGGCTTTCTGACTTCGAATTGTAATCCAAACTCTGTAACTCTGTGGCAGATTCTCCCGTGGTGAATTATTCTTTGTAGTCATTTTTCCAGTGCAGAGTGGCTGTATGAGTGGATTGAGTCAAGAATGTCAACCACGACCTACGTTCACCATAGATTATTATTTCGAGTTCAGAGACCAGAAATTGAAATCAAGTTCTTGGTCAAGAACTTGCTCTTCCCATCTCTTCTTCCAGCTGGTCATCTGGGGGAGATGCCTGCTGTGCTGATTCTCAGGTGTGTGCACCTGGAGGAGCTGCCCCACCCCCTGCCAGGTGCAGGGCTCAGTGGGAGCTGTTTACCCTGTGAGACCTCTGTTCCCTGGCAGTGCTTTCCCCCCAGGCACGAGGAAAACAACAAGGGAGGTGGCCAGAATTCCAGCTCTGGAGTCAGCTCCCTGCACTAACTGCCGCAGTCTCCCAGTCTTCCTGGGATTCTTCCTGGGATGGTGTGGGTGCAGTGATCTCACAGCCTGCAGGGGCCAGGTTTCAGGAAAGTCCTCACTGTCCTGTGCCCTCCCTGCTTTCGCCTGTCCCAGGGGAGTGCAGGATCGTGGTGCTTTGGGATCCGGGGCCCTGTGCTGCTGGGATCGTGGTCCCAGTGGCAGGGCTCCCGAAAACGCAGCAGGGCACAGACACCTCCGTCTGGAGCTGCCCTCCTAATCCACTGGCTTCTCCCAAATGCCCCGCTGGCCAAACACTCCAGCCCATTACCGAGATTTGTCCACAGTTTATGGTGCACTTTCCCAGAATGAACCATCACGGAGCCCCTTCTCTCATTGTGACTCAGAAAACTGGAGGCTTCACTGGTCCTCTTGCCATTCTGCCCAATTTCCGTGCTAAGCACTTTTCCTTCTGGGAAGAATCAGGGGTGGAATTTTAAACTTCCTCCTTCTCCAAGGCTGGGCTTTCCTGTCTTGGAGGCTTTTGTTGCCTGGCTTTAGCCTGACTCTTCACACATACCACCCCCCCCCCAACTTGATCATTTTTTCTTTTATTATTTTCCACCTTCTACCTTGCTAGAAGGGAAAACCCTTCTCTTTGTAGCATTCAGGCTATTCTCTCTTTAAATTTCACGTCGAGTTCATAGGTGTTCAGGATGATTGGAAAGTTATCTAGGTAAGTTGGTTGGGCCAGGTGAGTTGAGGACCCCTACTCCTCTGCCATCTTGCCTCTATCTCAATTTTTTTTTAATTTTTATTTATTTATGATAGTCACAGAGAGAGAGAGAGAGAGAGAGAGAGAGGCAGACACACAGGCAGAGGGAGAAGCAGGCTCCATGCACCGGGAGCCCGATGTGGGACTCGATCCCGGGTCTCCAGGATCGCGCCCTGGGCCAAAGGCAGGCGCTAAACTGCTGCGCCACCCAGGGATCCCCTATCTCAAATTTTTTATTCCTGAAAATGACTACTGTTCCCAGTCTTTTGGCATGTCTTTTTTTTTTTTTTTTTGCCCCAAACCATTACTTCTGTTTAGGCTGGAAGAGCTTATTTATTTATCTTTGAATGTTCTGGGGAACTTTCTGATAGAGTCCTGGGTTAGTTACTCTGGGAGACTTGAATTGAGTCCAGACAAATACAGTTTCTTGGGAACCAGATATTCAATTGGAACCATAAACAGTGATGCACAAGATTTCTTTTTGACAGGAAATTGGATAGAATATAGTAAGGTAAAATACTGCATACTTAAATTTATGTTGCCTTTATACTGGTTAATCAGTTGGTTTATGAGAACCTTCGAATATCTCTCAGAATTTTGGTAAGGTATAATTCTGATACTTCTGTAAGGTTTCTCAGTGTATATTTCAGGGAGCTGGGCTCTCAGAGTTCCCGATCTATAGTATTCCTCAATGTCACCTATAATTGTTTTAAAATATTTTACAGAATGTGGAACTGCTTTCACTAATAAACTTCAAGGAATGTTTAAAGACATGGAGCTTTCCAAAGATACCATGATTCAGTTAAAACAGGTATTTAATTAATTTCATTTTGAATGCAGGGTATATCTTTAGTGAGTAATTTATCATTAATTTATCAAGTTGTTTTTAGTAATGAATTTCTATTACAGAGTTATAACCATGTAGGGGTTTTTAAATTCTTATTTGATTGCATTCTTTTATTCTTACAGTATATGCAGAACCAAAATATACCAGGAAACATTGAATTGACTGTGAATATTCTGACGACAAGTTTTTGGCCAACCTATATCCCTAAGGAGATCCATTTACCCCCAGAGGTAAGAAATTCGTTGTTTATGACTATAAATATATCCCGTAGCAGATAAGTTTTAATGTAACCTTTTAAGTTTCTGTGCCATTTTTTATGTTAATATAAGTATCACTTTAATGTTGCCCATTTTGAAAGGTATTTTTTCAGGTTTTAGGATGGAGATTTAATCTGGCAACCAGATTAAACAGTTCAGTATTCAAGAAATTTAATAGTTTAGTTTGTTGTTATTATGTAGTCAGATGAGATTCTAAATCTATCATCCTGGCTTCCTTCTGCTTTCAGGCTGTGCTTTTTACTGGTATTGGCTTCTATTTTCTTTACAGTGTTTTAATATAACTATTTATTCATGTATCATGTAAATATATGATGGAAAAAGGATTCAGCACATCATTGTTCTACTCATTCCATTTAGTAATCATGGAAATTCGTGTCCATGTACCACCAATTTTCAGCATGCAGCTTTGGTTTTAGCTTTCTCTTCTCTGCTAAATCAATTACCCATCATCTTTTTAATGGTCCCCTTTTATTAATGTTGGCAACTCAGTTGCTATTATCTTTACTTTCTTTCTACATGGATTTATTTTTCATAATTATATTACCATGTTTGTCATTTTCCGTAAGAGCATATGTAAGCTATTGAACACATACATATAAACTAGAAGAAAATAACAATGGTTTGTTTTCTACTTTCAGAGCTCTCATTTTTCTCACTCAGTCCTTTCCCTAAAAGTCTCTTACATAGTCCTGTGTGAGGTGGTGATATACAATTTTAAATATAATACTCTAGGGCTGCCACTGGTACGATAGCTAGCATAAGTTTCAATACTGATGCTTTACTTCTTTCCTCCAGATGGAAAGACTTCAGGAAAATTTCAAAAATTTCTACTTAAGCAAACACAGTGGCCGGAAACTTCAGTGGCAGTCAACTCTTGGACACTGTGTTCTTAAAGCTGAATTTAAAAAGGTAAGCAAGTGATTTTTAAGGATAGCATTTTACTTTTAAATAATAGTTTTATCTTCATAAAGAATATTTTAATACATATTTTTCTTATGAAGGAAGTTCATTTATTTAATGATGAAGTGTTTGAATTTGAATATGCTGATGCATGTATCATTTTTGTAGAAATCAGTTATTTTTTTATAATAAATTTATTTTTTATTGGTGTTCAATTTGCCAACATGCAGAATAACACCCAGTGATCATCCCGTCAAGTGCCCCCTTCAGTGCCCGTCACCCATTCACCCCCACCCCCCGCCCTCCTCCCTTTCCACCACCCCTAGTTCGTTTCCCAGAGTTAGGAGTCTCTATGTTCTGTCTCCCTTCCTGATATTTCCCATGCACTTCTTCTCCCTTCCCTTATATTCCCTTTCATTATTATTTATATTCCCCAAATGAATGAGAACATATAATGTTTGTCCTTCTCCGATTGACTTACTTCACTCAGCATAGTACCCTCCAGTTCCATCCACGTTGAAGCAAATGGTGGGTATTTGTCCTTTCTAATGGCTGAGTAATATTCTATGGTATACATAAACCACATCTTCTTTATCCATTCATCTTTTGATGGACACCGAGGCTCCTTCCACAGTTTGGCTATTGTGGACATTGCTGCTAGAAACATCGGGGTGCAGGTGTCCTGGCGTTTCATTGCATCTGTATCTTTGGGGTAAAGATTGCTGGGTCATAGGGCAGGTCAATTTTTAACTCTTTGAGGAACCTCCACACAGTTTTCCAGAGTGGCTGCACCATTTCACACTCCCACCAACAGTGCAGGAGGGCTCCCCTTTCTCCACATCCTCTCCAACATTGGCTGTTTCTTGCCTTGTTAATTTTCCCCATCCTCACTGGTGTGAGGTCAAATCTCATTGTGGTTTTGATTTGTATTTCCCTGATGGCAAGTGATGCCAAATCAGTTTTTAAAACATTACTTATTTAAACATTACTTTTAAAACATTAATTTTAATTTCCTTTTTGTCCACTCTTGGATTTCTGTGATATTAAACCACACTCTTTGCTCTCTGATCGTTCAAAATCACTATCAGTAATTATTAGAGCCCTGGCCATTTACCACTCTGACCTCACAAGCCTGATGGAAGCTTGCACTTAATCAGCACAGTGTGAAATTTATTCTGACATAGTTGGGTGTGGAGTGTTTTATTGAAACTATTAGGATTAAAGGAAAAAAATAAGACCAGCACCAAAGCTCCTTGGATTGTGTAGCACATTAACTTTTTGATGCAATGAAAAAAATGAAGGAAAGAAGAAAAATGTTGACTGAGCTCTCAGAGATCAGTTCTTGATGCCTGGGACTTAGGAATTGATTTGGGACAAAATAGGCAATTAATTGCCTTGTGTGTTTAATGCCATTCATTGCCTGAACTTCTGAGATAATGACACAGCAATTAGCTGGCTCTCTTTTCTTATCAGTACTTTTAACTCTTGCCCCGGTGGTAGGTTGAAGATTGGGTCCCCAAGATAATATCTTATTATTCTCTGGAACTGTAACATTTCTTTATATGAAAAGAAGAAAAAGGTCTTTGCAGATGTGATGAAAGACCTTGAGGTAAAGTCTTAATCCGTAATCCAGAAAGTCCTCCTGGATTATCTGAATGGGCCCTAAATGCCATACCAAAGGTTACATACAAACTCACACACCATTCTCCCTCACCCCCTTCCCAAGACACACACACATGCATGTGCACGCGCGCGTGCACACACACACACACACAAACGGAGAGAAAGAGACAGAGAGAGAGGAATGGTATTGTGAAAATGGCTGGAGGATACTGTAAACTCCCTGAAGAGAGTATAACCCTGCCACACATTGATTCTTACCCAGTGATACTCATGTGAATTCCGGACCTTCAGAACTGTGATAGAATATATACTTGTTTCACTTTGCGCCACTGTTTGTGGTAAGTCTTATAGCAGCCACAAGAAGTTTATATATCCTCCAGAGCACTTCACTGTGTGACACTTTTTTCTTTTCATAGAAGCCCCAGGCATTGACAATCCATAGATAAATATCTCCAACATGTTTCTCTCTACCTTCAAAGAAGACTGAATCTATTCCTTAAGTGTATAAATTGAGTATGGTGGCTCAGTGATCAAAGTATTAAGAGATGATGAGAGATTTTGTCTTTAATTCTGTCTCTGCCAGTTTGGGAAAGGCCATGCTGAAAAGCAATAACTCACATTTGATTTGAACCTAGGAAAATGTAAACCATGTTTACATTTCAGGAGTGATAATAGTTAGACCCTTAAGGGTCTCAGGGTAATATAAGATACACTTGATTTCCCAAGGTAAAGTTGGACCTAGATGATGTAAATTCTCAGGTTACATCTGAATATTTAATATTATTGAAAGAACTTACACAAGAGGATGAATAATTACAACTAATTTTTATATGATATGTATGAATGCATTATTATGCTTGCTCTTACATACATATGGGAAACTCAATGTATACCTGATAACAAGTAAAATAGTACAGAAATGTCATTAAAAATGACAAACTTAATCATACTTCTTTCACTTCAGGAAGCCTGAAAAGATAAAGAATTTGCCTCCAACCATTTTGTCTTCTATCATGCTGCAAACATACAATACAATTCGTTTTACTGATTTTTACTAATTTCACTAATATTAGAGATTTCTAATGTGCAATTTTCACTTCATTTTACTCTTCTGGATTCATCATGAGCATCTATATTAATTAATAAATGAAAAGTCAAATTTTAATTGCTTTCTATGGTGAATCTTCTTAACAGTTCAAAGTCCTTCACTTAGGAAAGAAAACACTGCTAATTATTAGTGACACTAACATTTGTAATACAATTGGAAAAGGGAATCAAGAAAGACTGTGATATTTTCCTGAATTATTCTATATGCTGATAATACCAGATTGAGTTAGATAGGACCAGTCTTCTTGCTGGTTGGACTCTCATTATTTGAGAAATTATAATATTTTCATAACTCCTTTTTTCATTAAAATGATTTGAAATTAAACTATACATGCATTCTCTTCAATCCAGCAGTGTAAGATTTAATGAAAAATTGAACAGAAGTCACAAAGTCTCCCTTGATCAGCACCTCCCACCAAACTGATACATTTATCATGCTTGACAATGTTCCATTGGCACATAATTATCTTCCAAAGTCTTTATATTGTATTAGTGTTCAAGGTTGATATGTTGCAGCTTACGGGTTTGGAAAGTGTATTAGGACACATATTAGCACACTGAATAATTTCAGGCTGTAAAAATCCTGCATCCCACCTGAATGTGACACGTATTTTCTTTAAAGATTTTATTTATTTATTCATGAGAGACACAGAGAGCGAGGCAGAGACACAGGCAGAGGGAGAAGCAGGCTCCATGCAGGGAGCCTGATGTGGGACTCAATCCCAGAACTCCAAGATCATGCCCTGGGCCGAAGGCAGGCGCTCAACCACTGAGCCACCCAGGGATTTCGTGACATCTATTTTAAATTAAAAATTCTGCAAGTACATATTTTCAGAAGTGTTACTTGTTTCCCAGTAAAAATTTTAAGACCTTTCTTTGTTGTTTTTTTTTTTTTTTTTTTTTGGTTTTGTTATTCAGCAAATTATACACAATGGATTCTTTATTAGGGAAATACCTTCCATTATTGTGGAGCATTTTTCATCATATCGTAATGATGTTAAAAAAAAAAAAAACAGCTCTGCTTAATTACTTTGTAAATTCACATCATAACCAAATTTGAGAACTATATTACAGATAATTTAATTATTTTCAGGTGTATTCATGCACAGACACGTACTTTTTCAAAATTTCATCCCAGAATGAACAAAGGTTGGGATAAAAGGGAACTAGTGCAGTATTTGCTGGAATTAATCATTAGTATCTCACTCCCTGGAAGCTATTTACCTGCATTCAGGATAATATGAATAACTATAGGTATTAAAAAGTTATGACTATATTCTGCCTTTTTTTAATACATTGAAAGGAAATAACACCTGTTGAAAACTAGATGATGCATATGTACCTGGGGAAAACCAATAAAAGCACAGAAAAAAAACCATACAAAAACAGAAATGTAATATTTAGCTGTGAATGCAAATTATGAAGTCATAATCAGTTATAATCTTGATAATGTAATCACCATATATGTTACTTTCCAGCCATAAATATGTTTATTCATTTTCAGTACATAGTTATTTAGCTGTATAAGTTTTCATTTCGAATTAAATCATTTTTATTGAGAGTGGTCTCCAAATTGTGTAAGATTCCGATGCCACAAAAGCTGGATCTACTCCTGTTAATGGACCAAAGTCTAAACTTCATAGGAAGACATTTAGAGGACAGGCTTTAAGTGGAGAATGGGGAAGAACAGGGAAGACTGAGGTAATTGATAAGTAGATGGCTTGAAGTTGGAGGAATGGAGCTGAGTTTGAAACAGGAAAAAAAATAAAATTGGTGGGAAAAATGGAGAAAATAAAAATATGTAAGCCTGCAGCTGAAACCATTTAGTTAAGATTAAATTCTAACCTCTGCTGTTCAGCTAAATGTTGGCTGTATGCTTCTCATTTGTGGCCTTCATTATGTTGAGGTATGTTATTTTGTAACCACTTGTTTGAGAGTTTTTGTCATGAATTCACGTGAATTATTTTCAAGTGCTTTTTCTGCAACTATTGAGATGATCATGTGATTTGTATCTTTCATTCTGTTAGTGTAATATGTCACATAGCTTTGCATATGTTGACTCACCTTTGTATCATGGGGATGAATCCCATTGGGTCATGGTAGAAGATCTTTTTAAGGTTCTGTTAAATTCACTTACCCAGTATTTGAGAATTTTTGCACATGTATTCAAGGTATCTTGCTGTTTTCTTATAGTGTCTTTATCTGCCTTATTATGAGTGTAATAATGTTCGCCTACTGAAATGAACCTGGTACTGTTTCCTCATCTTATTTATTTATTTTTATTTTTATTTTTTTAAGATTTTATTAATTTATTCAGAGAGACACAGAGAGAGAATGAGAGGCAGAGACACAGGCAGAGGGAGAAGCAGGCTTCAATGCAGAGAGCCCGACGTGGGACTTGATCCAGGGTCTCCAGGATCACGCCCTGGGCTGCAGGCAGTGCTAAACCGCTGCGCCACCAGGGCTGCCCTCATCTTAGTTATTTATAAGAGTTTGAGAAGAGTTGGTATTATTTTTTAAGTAGTTTACCCCTTATGAAGTTAGGGTCTGTATTTTTCTTTGTAGAAGGATTTTGATTTACCTGTTCGATCTCTTTACTACTAATTGCTGTGTTCAAGTTTTTTATTTTTTTATGTTTCTGTGATGGTAAGTTATGTATTTTTAGAAATTCAGTTATTTTTTCTAGGTCATCTAATGTTTTGGTGTATTATTGTATATAGTAGTCTTCCGAATCTTTGAATTTCTGTGGTTTCTGTGGTAGTGTCTTGTCTTTATAATTTTTTGTCATTTCTCTTGATGAGTCTGTGTAAAGTTTTGCAAATTTCTTCTTTTCAAAGAGCCAACTTTTAGTGTTGTTAATGTTTTTTTTTTTTTCTGTTCTCTTTCATGTATTTCTGCTCTGATACCAGGTCTCTCCTCCTACTAATTTGGACTTAGTTTGTTTTTGCTTTTCTAGTTCCTACTTGATATAAATTAGGTGAATTTGAGGTAATACAATAAATGTAGATATTTATTGCTGTAAAAATAATCCCTTTAACCACTGCTTTTGCTACAACTCATCAGTTTCATTTCCCTTATCATTTGTCTCAAGTAAGTATATTTATAAGATCTTTGAACCATTATTGTGTCGTGTAGCTTCCATATATTTGCAAGTTTTCCTTTTGTTACTGATTTCTGATTTCTTACTATTGTGGTCAGAAAATAGACCTGATAGAATTTCTATCTTCCTGCTTTTTAAAATTATTTAAATGGCATATATTATCTGTCCCCAAAAAAGGCTCTATTTGTCCTTGAGTCTACAGTATTTTTCAGCATTCCCTACTAATTGATTTTGCATCTGGATGAACGGTCTGTTCGTGAGAATAGTGTATGGAAAGTCCTTAACTGTTAACTTGTCACTTTTTAATTTATTTCTCCTTTTAGTTCTATTACTATTGCTTTATATATTAAGTGCCCCAATGTTGACAGCATATATATTTATGTATTTAAAGTTTCTGTCAAATACATATGTTGACAGCATATGTATTTAAAATTTCTGTGTTCTTTTTGGATTGCCCTTTCATTATATAATCACCTTTCTTTGTCCATTCTTGGCCTTATCTGTATTTTGTCTAATTTCTGTTAATTATTAATTAATTGGCTATTAATATAAACTAGGCAAAATCTTTTCACCTCTTCCTGTACATTCTGTGAAAGCTAAAATGCAGTTTTTGATATGCACCATATCATTGGATCTTATTTTTTCTTTTTTTTTTTTTTATTACTGTATAGGTTGCTCTCTCCTGGCTTGCAAAGTTTTGGTGAGAATTCTGCTCATATTCTTGTAGTCTCACTTTTGTATATGATGAGCGAATTTTCTTTTGTTGCTTTCAAAACTCTTTTGGTTTACACATTTGATAATTTCATTGTAATGAGTTTACTCCTTAAAAGTTTAACCTATTTGGAGTCTCTTGGGGCTCATGAGTCTGGACATACATTTCTTTTGTCTAGTTTAGGAAGTTTTCAGTCCTTATTACTTTAAATATATCTTCTGTCACATTGTCTTTCTCCTCTTTTTCTAGGATTCTCATAACCCCAGAAGTTCACTGAATTTTATTCTGCATAATGAGATAGCTATTGAATAAGCTCTAAACTGAATTCACTCACTCTGTTCTTCCACTGTCGAATTTTTGTCTTTAGTCATTTCTGTATCTTTGTTGCAATTATTTTCATGCATTGTTTTCTTAAATTCCCCTTAGTTGTCTTTCATTATTTGTAGTTCACTAAATTTTGTTAAGAGGATTGTTCTGAATTATTTGTCAGAATTCATATTCATTTTTTGACATCAGTTTTGGTGCTTTGTTGGTATACTTTGACCGTGTACTGTTCACGTGAATCTTTGATTCCTTGAGTTATCTGTATATTTGAGTACGCAGTTCTTTCTAAAGCCTTTACAGGTTTGTTTTGGCAGAAAAACACCTTCACTAAGGCAGCTCAGTTAGGGATATTAAATAGGCCAGATGTTAGCACTCATGAGCAGATGGGAATTAGTTTTGAGATATTAGTTGGGCACTTATGCTCTCAGACCGATGGGAATATATATTAGCATAGTATAATGTAAAACATGAGATCGTATGGCGTTTGATTTTCTGTTACTTATTTCACTTAGCCTCATGCCTTCCGTCCATCATCGTCAGAAAGGGTAGAATTTTATTTTCTTATTGATAAATACACATTGTATCTATGTATAATTAATGTATATAAAAACTGTATACCTACATAAACCTATCTAATCTGTGTATCTATTTAATCTAATCTGTCTCATTTTCTTACACATTTTTCTATTCATATATACTTAAGTTGTTTCCATGTCATGGCTGTTGTAAATAGTGCTGCAAAGAACATGAGGGTGCACAGATTTCTTTTACATAGTGATTTCCTTTCTTTCAAATAGAAACCCAGAAGTGGAATTGTTGGATTATAGAATATATTGTTCTAGGGACTCCGAGATGGCTCAGTG